>NC_052138.2:12346314-12402172 GCF_016086655.4 Lepeophtheirus salmonis | reverse complement strand
ATGGAAAACTAACTTTTTTTGTTTCCTTACAGATGCTGTGACCTATCATAATTCGTTTTCCCTCCTTTTTCACTATATCTACAATCCAGTTATTCATGTTTTAATATTCATTTTTCTCAAGGTATAAAATTAAAGAGCACTAAAACCATTTAAAATGATAAACCTGAGTTTTACTGCTTTATACTTTATATGCAAGAATCTGTGTATCTTACAATCTCATTTAACATATGTTATTATACATATTTCTTATCGAAATCAATTAAAACTGAATGGTATCGTTGTGCAAATTTGAATTAAGATTCAAAAAATACTAGTAAGAGGTGGAAGTAGATTAGGAATAGATTTTCTCCTACCAAATTAGAGTCTGTTCTTAATTTCTAGTACTCTCAGCATGGAAGATAATAGACATGGTTCTTACCCTTTTATTTATTCATAATTTTACGCGCTGAAAACTCCCATAAATATCTACCTACAAAAGTATGTCAATCAGAGTATCTTTATTTTTGAGGTTATATTTTGTCACAACCAAGAGTAAACTATCATTTTTAAGCTAATTTTCTAACTACGATTAAAAAAACACTGAACGCGTGTTTGTTAAGTTTATGTGCTTATATAAAAGTTCGTAGATTGACAAATAGAATTGAATTAGTAAGTATTAACATTCAAATGATACGTGAATATTAGCTATCAGAGAATTGGTTTGTGAGACAGATAATAATATATACGAGTGGTAACAAGCAGAGGACACTTTGTTTAGTTACGCAGACATATAATAAATATTTGATTCTTTAGAAGTTTAATGCATCTGTTATATTAGCTCTATTAATAATAATAATGGTAGAATCCTGAGGGAAATAATTAAATCTATAAATTCATGGCTGGGCTAGCAAATATTATACTTTAAGCATACCAAAGTTAATAGCAGAAGGCAATGGAACAGTCTTTGCATACCCTTTTACTTTTATATTTTCTTCCTCTATGGCTCGTAATGTATATTATTGTGAGGTAACCAAATTTTGTTATTAAAAAAATGACCTAAAAATAATTTCATATCCGAATAAAATATTCATTTTTTGTGAAAAAAAAATACTTTCGAAGCTGAAGCTGTAATAAATTTGTGACCTTATTAAAATCTTATTAAATGTGAAGAAAAAGTAGTTTGTCCAATAAATCGACATAGTATCCTAAAATTTGGATAGAAATGCCTTCGTGTAGCGCTGTTAAATGCTGGACCAAATCTAAAGAACAAAATGCCTTGTTTTTTCCCCCCCTTTCCAAAGGATAAGAGTATCTGAAAGAACTGGATACTACGAGTGAAGAGGGACAATTGCAAGTTTCCTTCACTCGTAGTTTTGCTTAATGCGCTTTGAGGAAACCAAATTCAAAAATCGGACCACTCCAAACGGAAAAGAAAGCTTTTTTTTTTGGGGGGAATGCAGTTATTCCAACCCTTTTCAGCCTATTGTGTAAAAAGAAACAAGGAATTCTGGAAAATCAGATGAGGAAGGAGAAGTTAAATTTTCCACATAAAATTTTTCAACTCGGACCAGATAAAAGTGAGGCCATGGTCAGATAGGATGATTAAGAAATATCTCCAATATAGGTTAATTTGTGGAACAATTGGTTTTAAAATAGTAATTAGTCATGAGTATCCACTTCTAAACAATTAGACTCAATAGCGAAAACCTAAAGCACATCAATTTTCAACCAGAAATCCTCCTTATGATAATGAGCAAGCTCAAACTGAAAATCCAAACAATGGAAGATAACACCAAGTAACACCAAGTATTGTGGTATTGTGATTGACAAAATGTCGATTAAATCATCTGTCCAATATGTCACTTACCAATTAGTAAGAGATTACGATACCCTTAAGCCGTCAAGTGATGGCTTGGCCTCACATGCTCTTGTCAGATGCGGCGATAAAATATTTACACTTCGTTTTTGCTACATAAATCTAGCTTTTTGTGAATGAAGTAAAATTTTTCAGGTCAAATCAAAAAAAACAACTAGATCTTCCTAAGTGTATTAGAAGCCGAGAAAATGCCATCTGAACGTGACTAACCAATTTTGGTCCGCACAATTTTGCACTCGCTGGTTCGAAACCAACTTAGATTGTATAGTAGTCGCAAATCTCCATGCCAAATTGTCTATGCCGTTACGAATTTGGAGGCTGCTGCCCAACCCAACCCTGTGAAGTCGATGCAGGAGCAAGCCAGGGACTTTGGGGTTTTGGACCGAGCTGTCCACAGCAGCTTTAAAAAAGCTGGGGGGCTAGAGCATTGCTAGAATGGAGAGACCCCTCATAACACCAGCCATGAAAATACCCTTCTCAAACGTTTAAAGGCTCTGTTTCATGAACTCAAGAAGGCCAAGACCAGTCAAGTTGTGATCTTCAGTGAAGATAAGAAATGCACAGTGGACCCCGTGCCAAACTGCGAAAATTACAGGTATTTGTGTTTTGGGTAGGTTGATGAGTCTCTCCGGACACTCATTACCACAAAACACCCTGTATCTGTGATGTCCCTGAGCTTTGTGGCCTCAGATGGCAAGGGTATTCTCCTGATTGAGTTCCCTTTCGGGTAGTTGTCTCACTGAGCCGACTACGTTCAGCCCTTGGAGGAGAAGTTGAAGTTTCGCCCTCATACATATATTATAGCATAAAGGTATCTTCTTCATATAATTTAAGATTTAAAATTAGTCTCCCATCAGAATAAATATTTAATGAAACAAGTAATTCCTTATTGCCAAAAATTATTATTTTATTTATAATTTGGTCATTAATAATTGCAGGCATACATTTTTTGTAAATGTTAGTTTTTAAATTTATTGAGCATATGTATAAGAGAAAAGTCGTGTATTCTTCCGCCTAATTATCATTTAATAAATATTTCATTAGAGTTTTCTCTACATTGAATGTAATAAATTTAAGTTGTTTACGGCCTCAATTGTAGTGACACAAGTAGGACGCAAGGTGGTGCACAAGTCTATTGTTGCAACTCTTATTATAGGGCTCTGTAGTATATAGTATAGTCAATTTCCCCCTCCATCGTTATTATTTAGTATGAGAATTGGAATTATCAGGATCTTTCTCGACAACAATAAAACATTCATATTATCATTATTTGGTATATAGTATAGAATAAATCTCAATCTATCCTTATTAGCTATTAACATACATAGTAAGAGAATTAGATTTTTCTGGATCTTTCTGGACACAAGCAAAACATTTAAATTATCATTATTTCTTTATGCAGTATATAGAAGTATTTCATTTCATATTATTAAATTCCAACATAGTACTTTATTCGATAATGTAGTAACTATATATTATATGGTTCATTTATAAATTTACAATTTTAGTCTGGGAGTATTTACTGAGATAATTAGCATTTCCTATGTGTGGTATATTTGTCTAACTAACATCTGATTTTGGGCATTTTTATGTTTCTTTTCATATGAAAAGTTGCGTGATATGCTCAAGGTAAGGACTTGAAAACCATAAAAAAAACGTTTTTACGAAAATAACTACATATTACTGGTTTTAAAAACAAGCTTATCTTCTTCTTTTCTTTTTTGTTTAGGTTTCCCTCACATTTCCCGCCTTATTACTATTCTCTGCATTCTTTCCACTCCCTCCCTTCCTCCCTCTCCCTTTTCTTTTCAATGAACACTATATAAACTCTCTTCTTTACCAGTTTGAGTATCAGTTAACCAATATCTACAATCATGACTGGACGTGGTAAAGGTGGAAAAGGATTAGGAAAGGGAGGCGCCAAGCGTCATCGTAAGGTTCTTCGTGATAATATCCAAGGTATTACCAAGCCTGCAATTCGTCGTTTGGCTCGCCGTGGTGGTGTCAAACGTATCTCTGGTTTGATCTATGAGGAAACCCGTGGTGTTCTCAAAGTTTTTCTAGAGAACGTTATCCGTGACGCTGTTACATACACTGAACACGCCAAGAGGAAGACTGTAACTGCCATGGATGTTGTCTACGCTCTCAAGAGGCAAGGACGTACCCTCTATGGATTCGGAGGTTAAGTTGTGCTTCTCTTCCACTTCTCATGGATGTATCTTCTATATATTAGAGGTACAAAACAGGTCCTTTTAAGGGCCACCAATGATCCCTGTGTAAGATCGTTCTTTGGCTTGTATTTTGGCAATCGTATCCTGAATTTTGAGAAGAGTATAAGCAACTCTCCCTTTGTTGTAGGGAAACTTAATCTTTCCGCCTAGAGTGTTTAGTATTTGTTTTGTTTTCTTTAAATTGAAAAATATTAATGTGGGTGGAGGTGATAAACTTAGGTATTTGAATTATGACTTATGAGCTTTTGTATGTTTTTAAAGTAAATATTTGGGCTTTTATCAGTTTATATTACACTTAAATAGAATTTATACTACTTTATTTTAATTTAATAGAAAATAATTATAATGCAGAAGAACTAGACAGTTAAGCAGTAGTTATTATCTTGTAAATAAAAAAATCAAACAATTTACTTACTTCTTATAATTGAAAAATATTAATGTGGGTAGAGGTGATTAACTGAAAGGGGGTATACGAATTATGATTATTTAGCTGAGTATGATTTTTATAGTAGATATTTGGATTTTTATTAGTTTAAATTACAATAAAATTGAAGCTATACTACTTTGTTTTAATTTAATGGAAAATGGAAATCCGTATGGGGTTTTCCGATGGTTCAATTAAATATTTTACGAAAACATGTATAAATCATTTAGCATTGTTAACAATTTCTCTGTTCCTGGTTGCAAGCAGGACTATGTCTGTATTTAAAATAACCCCAATTATAATTTTCACAAGGTCCGTATGAAAGATCCCTAAAAGTTGGCAAAATAGTTAATGGCCATATAAAGAGATAAAAGGAGAAACTAAAGTGACAAAATATTCACACTGAATATGACCTTAACAATGGATGTTTTTCTTATTTGTCAAAAACTGGCAGTGTCCATGGGTAATTCCACAATGCGTATTACAATATGTAACTATCTCCATTTCAAAGATCCTTTACTCGTTCATTAGATCTTAATAAAACTGCAAACGTTTTTAATGAATAAATTAACTAACAAACGCCAGCTGTTTATAATAAACAAACTTTTCTAGCATTTTTTTGTCTACAGATGACTCTTTTCCGATTTAATCTTCATTTAATATAAGCTTTTCGGTAACAATTTCCAATTGAGATAATCGATCGAAGTTTTGACCATAAATATGACTGAAAATCGCTTTGATCTTTAAATAGATGAGAGGAAAAATATTACCTACGGAAAGTCAGAATTTTTCATTAGGAAGCTGTGAAAACTCACATTAGTATCTTTAAAAGGGATATTGTAGCTTTTGTAATACTTTCATATATTTTACCTCTCTGATTCGGAATTGTACTGATTAGTCTTATACCTTATTGAAAACCAACTCAAAACAAACAGGAATTATAATTGGATCAGTCTTAAATGAATAAAATGAGGATTGTCTTATGAAGAACTCACTTACAAGATGTAAAACCAATCTGTATCCAATAATAACAGAAAAGTCATTGAAACAATTGGCAATTTCAATTTATGTCTAATGTGGTTTACTACTAATGCTGTGTTCTTTTAATTTTTATTAACCTGGTTATCTTGCACATCATTATTTACTAAATCTATTATGAATGGATATTTAAAAATTATACTCTCATATCATGTGTACTGCAAGTTCCTATTAATATATATAAATAATTATTTACATGTAGCTGTAACGGAAACTTCTTGTACACCACTAATCAAATTGGTCTTTGTCAGCTCGCGTTCAACTCGGCACCATGCCCAAAATGTGGATATGAACGTTCCATCATTCCATCAAAGTAGATAGCTTGGGTAGGATCAAAATCCGGATAAACTTTTTATGAGGACTGTAATGATAAAGGAAAGGAGGGATGAATATGTAAAAACAATATGGTATATTTTACTCAAGGCCAAATAAGCCTATGTTCAGTAAAGAATAGCCTTCTACTTCTCTGCAGGTTTTTCAGGATGAGCGTAGCCTCGGCAGTTACAGTTATATAACTCATACATAATAACACGATTTGTAGTAATATAGGATGATTTTTATGAGACAATTCTTGTCAAAGTGGAATCAAGAATAAAAGTTGAGTATTTTTAATAATGTAATGGAAATGAGTTCAGTAAATATTTGGAGTGGCACCACCTTTAACTGCGCAACCTCATCGGTGGGATTTTACGATTCTTAGTCGATATAAACAACTTATTTTCTTCATGATGGTACCTGCTAAATTTATATGCCACGTGGCATAATGTGTTTCTCAATACATAAATAAGAAAAATTGTTCAAATAAAATGGGAACTTAAACTTACTGCATTGACATATACATGACATATAAACTTCAATAAAGATTTCTACATAATTCTATTACAAAAGATGGCAAAACAATTATTTTTAGTATATAATTTCGTGGGATGAATTTAGGGATATTACTTTTAATAAAATTAGTGTATAATATAGTAAATATCTCAGAAAGGATTCTCGGATAAATTCACAAAATATAGAATCATGAATATCAAAATACACTATTTAAATAAGCTAATTCTGTCATTCAGTCATAATTCATTGATCAACTTATACTTTCGAACTTCACAGATTGTAATTATCATTTGTTGAATGTTGGATTTACTACGTTATTTGTCTCTTCTAAGCCTGGCGCTGTGAATCCGATAGATTATAAAACCTTTAGGTATGCTTTTTATCAATTCTCCACCTCATCCGTCAAAATGGAAAGGAAAAATTTAAAAAACAAAACAAAAAAACAAGATATGGGAGCAAGTTTTCTTTATTTTTCTGTTGCTAACTGTAAAATTATTACATAAAACAATCGTTATTAATTATTTTATAGATTGACCCTTGGTTGATATAAATTAGAATACAAATCTGAATACCATCTAATACCATGTTTAAGTTAAATACGTAGAGTCAAGTGTTTTAAATCATACAAGAGTCAACTTTAGAAAATTAATCAAAACACCTGAAAGAAAAGTACACTACATATTTGTTTTGTTTATTAAAACGAGCCGTGTTTGAATTTAACGAAATTAATTAACTACGTGAGTAAGAAAAATAACTGAGTGACGTCATTGAAAAGCGACATCTTACGAAAAAATATAAAAACACTGCAACATCCTCCTCAAGCTAACATATACGTTTCCTTACTTTGTTTTGAAGATTTAGTCCTGTGTATTTGAAGAAGAAAATATATGCTACATAACAACTAAGATTTTCCCAGTTCTGAAAGATTGTATTACTCACAGAAAGTCATTCAAATCATTATAAAATTACTTCTAAAGAATTATACATAGTTATACTAGCAACAATACGTCGTAGAACAATGATTGAACTCCAACTTGATACATTTTTTGTTTAGAGCATGAAATTTGAGTCAAATTCTAGCGTCTAATAAATTATAAATTTATAGCTTCTTAGTAATAATGATTGATAATGAACATATTGAAATGTATTCTTGGTTTCTATAAGGAACTATGTCTAATTTTTGTAAATGTATTTGTTAAACGATAGAATTGATCATATAAACAACAAATATTATGGTAATGAGTTTTATTTTGAGTACATTTATAGAATAAAAGTTATTATGCCATACAGTAATTTAACAAATCGCAACTTTTTTTATATTATTCAATTATAAGATGGTTTGGTATTATTCATATTATTATGTTTAAAATTATTTTGTAAGAAAAAGTTTTAGGCGCCAAAATCCTTAGACAAAATTCACTTTTAGCCAATTGATGAACAATGATGCTTCTTTATGGGAAAAGGAATACTTTCCTGGAGGCGTGCACGCTAATAAATGCACCTGCCTACAGAAATGTTTCTGTTTGGTGGGATATAAGAAGAGTAAACATATCACTTAGATACATCACTATTATCAAGTTCGTTCCCATATCAACAACATGGCATCTACCTCTGCAACTCTTAAAAAAACCTCCATTAAATCCAAGGATGGATCCAAAGTGCCTACATCCTCCATGATGGTCATGACTGCCATCAAGGCGTTGGCAGATCGCAAGGGTTCTTCCCTAATTGCCATCAAGAAATATATATCTGCTCACTTCAAGGTAGATATGGTCAAAAGAGCTCCATTCATCTGCAAAGCCGTCAGATCCGCTGTCGAGAAGGGTGAGTTGGTTCAAACCAAGGGCAAGGGTGCCTCAGGAACTTTCAAGCTTTCTATAACAAGCAAATCTAAAGTGGTTAAGGCTGTCAAAACGCCCAAATCCCCTAAGAAGTCTGCTGAGAAAAAATCAACCAAGTCCAAAACTCCCTTGAAAAAGGCTCCCAAGAAAAACGGTCAAGTCCAAGACCCCTAAGAAGACAACAAGCAAGGCAAAGACCCCCAAAAAGTCTGCTGCTAAAAGCCCAGCTAAGAAGTCTCCTGTGAAGAAAACCACAAAGAAAACTACCTCTAAAAAAGCATAATTCCTCTTCCTTGAGGTTTATTGTATTCAAAACATCGGCTCCTTTCGGAGCCACCCAATTTATACATAAGAGAATTTTATCGATTCGTTTGTTCTGAGTTATTCAATTATGTTAACTTTACCGCTCAAAAAAATGTTGTTTTTAGATTTAAAAGCTCTACCTTGCTTGGAAATTTTCAAATTGGTAGGATATAAAGATTATAAAATACCAAGAATCAACTTTATATTTCCCTCTCATCAATACCCTTAGCAAAACAATTCTAAAATGAGCGTAAAGGTTATATGAGTTATGAAAAGTAGCTGAGTGATTCGTTTTAATTGTTCTTTAAAATATTCTATTATATATTTTCGGAACTAAAGGAAGTCATGCAAGGGATAGCTTATGCACTATCCCTACAGGTACGGCGAATAAGCTGCAAATCCTTGGGCATAATAGCTTAATTAATTTGATCAATTCTACACCGTTTTTTAACTTCACAAAGCCTGAAATCCTCGTACACTTACTCTTAATGCTTCCTTTTAATTCCAGATGAAACTTCTCTCCCCCACCCCTCCCTCTCTCTCGCTTTCTTCTTATTCCCGCCAACCTTTTTTGAACAAAAAGATACAGGTTTATTATCAAAGGCGTAAAAAAATATGACAATGAAAGAGAGCGATACTTTTTGAAGTTTGAACCTGAAGTATATTTTTATTTTCCAATGCTTTTCAATCTTTATTCTTTTATTTTTTCAGAAAAATAATATACGGATAAAAACCCAATTGTAGAATAGGAGTAACACTGATGATTTGTTGTTGAGTTATAGGTGTAAGTCCTTGTTAGATTCAGAGAATAATTGAGGATACACTCCAGATTTAGTCCTGCCTATATCATTGCCAGATACGGTGTGGGTTTTCGGTTTATTTCTATTATCTCATAGCTGCCAGCATCTAATTTAATGAAACGTAAGCTGACCTCCTCTCAAACATTCTTATAATTGTCAGGGTGACCACATTAATTTTCGGTTCCTTTTTTGTAACATTCAGGAAGGGCATATTATTTTCGAATATAGTTATTATCGTATTATTTATTCATATTTTTCTGCGCCAAAAACTCTCAGAGACAAAAGTTGTAATTCAATTAGAGTAATTACTTTAGTAATTCAAAATATCCTTATCTTTAAGGTTATACTTTCTAACAGCCAAGAGTCAGGTATTTTTTTATGTAGCAACATTTTTGTAGCTATGATTCGAAATAACAATGAATAAGTGTTTGTTAAGTTTATCCACATATATTTTCATTTCTAAGCTACTTAAATATGCAAATAGGGAATTCAAATTGTAAAACATTGTCTTGTTTTTGAGCACTTACTCAAGCAGAATGCTAAATGCTGTTCTGGTGATTGGTTGATTTTGGAAATAATCAATCTCAAAGTGAAAAAGTTCATAATTCAAGTATTAAAAACTCGACATTACATTTTTAGCAATAAAATTGTATTGGATAAGGCTGATGCTCCCTCTTTGTCAAAATCAACTTTTTTAAATAATGTTTATAATTTTTTACTCTAAGACTACTTTTCGATATTCAAGTATGAGTAAATATTTGATGTATAAGTAATTCCAAAAAATTGTAATAAAACAGAAGAATGTTATAATCAATCTTATATATTTGAATGTAATATATCCAACAATGAAGTATATGCTCCCTTCCTAATTTTGTAGTTTAGTCTTTACCCGTTAACTTTGCTAAATAATAATACAAAATAATGTACTACCTTTACTCGCGGCAAACAGATTAAGAAACCCAGATGTAAGCAATATACTTTTTTGTGGATTTACACAGAGACTTCTTTGAAGTATACACTGAATCGTTCCTTCATTGTGCCTTCGACTCTCGAGAACTAAACATTCCTTGTAAATACTTTTCCGCGTTCCCTATAGATTTTATATGTTTGTTGCTTCCAAATTTATTCCATAACTTTGTAATTGGGTTTTATACATAGACTCGACTTCCTCTCACTAATTCCAATGAACCATTCGAATGTAATGCTTTACTCGTAATTTGATTTTGACTTTATACGAGGCTCTTTTGAAAAGTCCATACAAACTATGAGAGATGGCACTACTGAAACGTATTAAGGTTATGTTCAGTTTGTAGCTACAGTTTATTCATCGTTATTGGACCGTTTGAAAAACGAGCTACAATAGAAAAGGCCACGATTGTCTAAAAAAAGAAAGAAAAAAAAGGCCTTCACCATCACGACAATGCACCAGCTCACACCTGAGTAGTTGTGGTCGCAAAATTAATGGAAATAGGGTTCCAACTCGAGATTCCCACAGCAATAGCCGTCTCACGTACCTTCACACTTTTGTCCTCCATCACCATATCATGGATTTTGTCAATAAAATAGTTATATATTTTAAAATACTGGCAGTAGCCCTATCCCTTCTTTCTTTACTTGTTTCTTTCTTTACATTGTGAATAGAGTAAAGTGACTCATAAGCAGTTCTAGATTGGATTCTAATTATTATTTAAAAACCTTGATTCGGTATTCCTGTGTTTCCCTTTTGGGGATCCCTTGTCCACTTTCCTGTGTCACTTCCAAGGGCTCGTGATCATGAGGGCATGCCTTTAGAGAATGTGTTAGCTTCTCTCCAGGACGAGCTGAGGGATCGTGATCATCCAGCCTTGGATGAAGAAACATGGAGGCTGATTGATGTTTCTCCCAGGAACGGGCAGTGTGCCGTTGTTCCTAAACCCTCATGGAGGGATGTTGTTCTCCTGTCTCTGGTACACGTGCTGGGAGCACAGCATGACTTTGGAGACGAAACAAATAGTCTGGAGTATCTGTCTGGGGCGTATGTCGGATGGAATTGCCTTGCCTGTGTGTAAGCAAGTGTTACTTGATGGCGCCTGGGGTTAAAAGATTTTAAATGGTTTGTACGCACGTGTTTATAGTTGAAGTGCCTCTGCATGTTGAAGCTTCAAAAGGAGAAGAACCTTTTGTTAAGCACCTACATTGTTTTGGTGCTTGGAAGGTGGTTTTATGTATTTGTCTTTTCTTTCCTTCCTTCTGTCCCATATTATTATTTATCTTATGCCCTTATTATTATTGTGATTATTTAAGATGTAAGTAAAGTAGAGTGTGATCTTTTATCAATATAAATAGCCATGACTTGTAAGTTGTATGTTTGTATCAGAGTAGTGTTGATTAATTTGTCTAATAAGAATATATATGTGTTCCTATTAAACCAATCCTCTCATTATTCCTCCAGATCTTCTCTTCGTTTCTCTTGGTTGTTCTGGGTTCCTGGTACTAAAAAGATCCTGTCTCTTAACTGTGTCATAGACAAAACAATAGATATCAATGCTTTATTTTTATTTATATTTTCTACAAGTTGTCTGAGAATCGTGTATTGAGTATTATGTTAACTTGCTCCGGATAATTGATCCCTTCATTTAAACCTTGATAGTAATATACTCTCTGGGTGTAAAAATTGGTTTAAGGGACCACTAGAAAAAACAGTTTATACACTTTCATACACGGTTTATTTTTAGTAATTTTTGTTTGAATGAAGGTATTATCATTTCATTTTTTGGGTCGTAAGAATAATGACTACATAGTTTACTTATTTTTCCGGAAGTTTTAAAATAATATTCAACAACCTCTATAATATTTATTATAAAATTTCTATAAATTGAACTTGACTATGGAATTAGGTGCGAATCAAAGAAGTTGATGAAATCAATAATATTTATTAACAACACTTCACTGGAAATATTAATTCAATTTATCCGTCATTAGCTTATACAGAATCAATAATAAATTATTCATACTGCATCACAATGGCTGAAGCATTTAGTTATGGCTTTATTTATAATTTTAATTCCCATTAAAAAAATATTGCTCAAGTGAACAATTCTGGCTACAAAAATACTGAAATTATATTTTAGAGATCTGGTCCTTCAAATGTCAACTTAAATTCAACAAAATGGGATCATCAGTCATCACCTATTTTTATTATCTTTTATCACGTAGTTACTTGTATTGTATCACGCAACTTTTCACCCAAAAAGAAACAGAAAAAAGGTTATAAATCATCTTGTAAGTTGTCAGATAAGTCAGCGATACCAACTGTATTTATCTTTTAAGTACTAGACTATCATTGTAATATTATTTCTCCACAATTTTGAAAATGAATTATATGTAAAAACAAAACTTTTATTTCTTTAATAACAGATTTTTAGTCATTGAAAAAGACTATTAATGATTTGGAGTTTCGAAATACATATTTATTAAATTGATGGAGACATGCAATCCAATATAGTATACTAAAACTTACAAAGTTCAGACTTTAGTAAATGATTTTTATTGTAATGATGACAATTCAAAACAATTTCCTGGTATAGAGGAATATATTAGTATTAAAAAAATATTAACATTCATTTTTTTATATTATATAACTTAAAGGAATTGCATATCGCTTTCAAAACAACACATCTAGCAATTAAAGTTGTTGTTTCAAAGATCACTTTACATCGTCCTATGTGGTGTATAACTTTTTAAAAATAATTGCACATTAATGTTAAAAAATACCTAGAACAAGAATGTACCGAAGTCAGAAATGAATGAAGAGGGTGTAAGGGAAGGATTGACTAGATAAAGAAAAAAAAGAAAAAGGAAAAGTGACCAAATTGAAAAAATGTCAAAATTATTTTAAACTGTTATAATATACCAATATACCTTCTATTACGATAAATGAAAAAAAAAGAAAGCTTTACAGCGGTTTGAATGGAAGAAGTGCTAATCACTTACTTCTGCGTTGTCAATTATAATATCATTAAACATGATGGATTATTCATATCGGGCAAGACTCATGGATTAACAAACAAGTATTAAATAATATATTGAGAAATATAAGGCATCTAAAATCTTCGAGGGCCTCAAACCTTCACATAGAGTTAGCCCCAACCATATGTAATGCAAAAAACTAATTTAGATAATTACATAAGTGTCGAATAAATATTTTTAGAGCCATTTCTGTCGTCATTTGTTTACATTTATTCAATAAATACGTATATTGATGGAATTAAACATTAACAAAATAATGTTAATTAATATTTGTTTTACATGTTTGGACACAGATTCTCATTCTAAATAAGATTCAAAGAATATATAGAGTTGTAATAAGAGATAATAAGAAATTCCATTAATTGAGCAAGAATTGTCAAAAACCTCAAGTAATAAAATATTAGTGATTGGATCATTCCAAATTAAATTGTCTAAAGGGTTTTACCCAGACACCTCAGATTTGAAGTAAATTTAAACATATAAGTAAAAACTTTTCGTGCGCGGAAAACTACCACGGAGGAAAATTGCCAAGGAGAAAATTGTCCGTATTTCTTAAATGTATTTATGACAAATATCTTAACATATTTGTTTGTTCCATTCTCCAAGGAAATACCTTCAAGTGTGAGAAATATTATTGCACTATAGGAAGAGGAGGAGGGAGGGAATAAATAGCTTAAGGCCCCTTAAAATATGATTGAATACTGCCCTCCCTCCGATTGGCAAGTGTTTAAGGGGTAGTGTGGGATTTTTAAAGACCACCACCAATTCATCCAATACATAAAAGAACCCCTCTAACACTACAATCTAGTTCAAAGCCCTTGGGTTAGCTGGGGTCCCGGAGGTAGTTTTGGAAATGGTTTTTAGCAATCCCAGACCAGCCAACACAAAACATAATATTAACGTTAGAATATGGTTAAATAAAGGTTGGTTAGAATTTTACCAGAAACTAACGTTATATTTACGTTGATTCATGGTTATGAATATGACAAAGAGATTCGTTATTTTGATGACCATGAGACAACTTAATATTAACTTAGACGAATGAATGTAAAATTGAGCACACTTTTTTTCCACCAGAGATTACATAGGGCTGTTCACCTTGCTTTTTTATAAATCTCGTATTCCCTTAAGTATTTAACTCGTTGTTGTTTGAGTGGTTAGTGTCGCTGTTATTCAAAAATATTTTTTTCTACAACTATAAAGCTAAATTATTATTTTAAATTAATTTCCAGCAATGAGTCAGGAGGGGTTAGCCAGACAAGCCTAAAGCAAGAAGTGGAAAAGGGTTTGTCAAGAGATGTAATCTGTGCGAAATGGATGATAGAAGAATTGCTACAAAAAAACAATGTACCCAATGTTGAACAGCTTGAATCGACATAACAAGAACCTATCAGAATTCGGGATTCTAACCTTGAGGATTCCTTATTGTTATTGTCAGATACTGAGCCTGACAATAGGATGACAATTGGAATACCATTAAGTAAAAGTGTTTGTCTTGAGATTATTGAAGGTATGAGAATACATACTATTGAGTTCTCTAATGACTGTACCCTTGAGAATAGTGAAGTTCAAAACTCACTGAATTACTTTTTACAACACTGGGCTTTGAAAAGTCATACTAAACACTCGGCACTTGATGATCTTTTTGTTATTTCTTATTTACATATATTATATTTATATTTAAGCTTATATTTTTTTATGCTATTCTTTTATGAATACATAAGTTATTATTTCATTATTGGTGTTAAATGTAATTGTATATGATGTTAATATTTTTAATTTAGTCATATATAATATTACGGTACGTAATATTCTGCGCATTAAAAAGCACAACCCTTAAAGAACTAAATGATTACGTTCAATCAACGTTATTTGAAAGTTGTTTTTAACCACCAAACAAGTATGAGATAACGTTCACTCAATATTATTTGAAAGTTGTTTTTAACCATTAGATAACGTTAATACAACGCTTAGGTCTCTTTCATCCACAACCATGTATTAACCATGGAGAAAGCAAAATTAACGTTAAGACAACTTAAGGCTTACGTTAATACAACGTTATATCAACGTTAAATTATTGCTTGGGAGACTACCTCCGGGCCAATCCCAGGGCGGAGGGTATTCTACCATATTTTAAGGAGCCCTAAACTATTTCTTCCCCCCCCTCTTTGCCAATATTCACGATCCATTTCTTAGAAGATTGGATGAATTTAAAAAATTGTAAGGAAATTGTATTGCAATAATATTACTCACATTTGAAGGTACTCCCTTGAGGGATGGAACAAACAAATCTATTGCGATATTTGTCATAAAAAATATTAAACGAATTTATAATGTGTTATTATTAATCGTGAAGTTTGAACAAAATACGGGCAATTTTCCTCCAGGGTAATTTTCTCTGGGGGAATCTTCCACGGGCAATTTTCCTGAGGACAGTTTTCCTAGTACCTAAAATTTCCTCTGTTTCTGAGTATTCGTATTCGATTAATACTTCATAAGCTTAATGTAGTCCTCTTAATCAAGTCACCCATTGTTATCCGTGAAGATGTGAGAAAATTCATATCCATCAGAGCCACACACTTCAAGGGCATCATGAATGAGGGCTTCTTGGTCTTGAGTTTGCATTTGACCATCAGTTGATGCTGTATTATAGCTCATCAACAGCACCCCAGGTCATTCTCAATCAACGATTTTAGTTTTTTCTTCTAGCTCATAACTTCTTTGACTAATATCTTTAAAAAAATCTTCCTAGAATGGTTCCATGTTCATTTGTATCGTTTGGTGTCTTTAGGCAAAGCGACATTTTCATTATTCACCAATTATTTAGCACTATTAGTTATTACTATTTATTTATTATACAAAAATGAGCAAAAGCTATTAAAATATTACTTATTCATAAGTTATATTTATAAGTCTACTATGGTGTTATCACAAATGGAATCTAGAGCGTTCGAACATATTAGTCCAATTTTTAATATATACCTAGACCTATAAAATAAGTTCCTTCAAATAGCAAAATTATTAAAAAACCTAGAAAACCTAAGTTTGGACAAGGAACCAAGGTGTGGATGCATTTCTATTCAATGAGGATCTCTAAATGGATACCTGGTCATAGTATGATTTTTACCTCCAATACAACTTCTTGAATTATGTAATTTCAAATCCATTCGACTCCATGTGGGAATATACTAGGGTATCAACTTTATGAATTAATCACAATAGTATCATAGAAGAATAGTATTTCACATTAGTTAATTATTTTAATGAAAATTCCTTCATTAAAAATATTGTACGAATACTAATTGAAGTTTCTCAATCATAATTTCAATTTCGTTATTTATTCCAAACAAGAACGCGGATTCTTTGTTTGGTATATTCCTTGATGAGAAGAATAGAGTTTCTAAAGCAAATCTCCCTAATAGAATTTGGAGATCACAATTAGTGTACTTTTCAATACTTAACCATCATCAACGGACAATTTCTTTCTCCATATTTTTATTAATTTAACAAATCTATTTTCTAATGCCTTCTTATCGCTTGGAAGATTTTCGACGAACTTAACCAATACTTGGTAATTTTCCTCATCCTTGGGAATACTTTGAATTTCTTCAATTATTTCATCAACGAAACCAATATTGCGAATGTTCTCTTCGACAACTGCTATTTTTATTATATTTGTCATCTTATTTGAGATCTATTCTTATAAATATTGAACTCAACTAATTATGGTTAATCATTCTTGTATTTGGCTAAATGAATATTTGTTGAAGATGGTTGGGAGAGACAAATGATCAATAACATTTTGAAAGTTTGATAATCTGCTTAGGTAATTATGACATTTCTAAATTACCTATTTTATAGCAAGAACTACTAACTCAATCTTACCCCACCTTGTTTCTTTGTATGAGACAAATATTGAACTACATTAATTAGTCATAATTTGTCAGCCTGTTTTTGAAGTATATATAATGGAATTCCTTTAGTTCTTCATGCATCTATTTTAGATGTGTCTCTTTCATGGTACTAAAATTACATGTCGGTAAGTAATTTTCGTGAATTCCATTATTAGTTTTGCTATAGACTAGATGTTTTTATTAACAACTAATTGGTATATTTAACATTTCAAGAAATGCCAGGATGCAATCAATTGACTCAATTCCCGTCTTCTAAGAATCATGTTAGGGGGTTTTCATAACATTTTTTGCTTAGAGTGGACTTCATTCAATCTCAATTTTTATCTTAATGAGATTTATTAATGGTACAGTTGCTGTACTTAATTTTGACAGAAAAAATGCTGATAAATGGAGACTAATTGGATGTGGTTCAAGATTTGTCTCCGATACAGAATCAAAGTAAGTTATGATTAAATTGGTACTAGGCAAACTGCCTTGGGGAAAATTGCAATAGAAGAAAATTTTCAGTTTGGAAAATTGCCCGTATGTTTAATCAAACTATTGTAAGTTAAGAAATTGTCACGAAGGACTCCATTTTGTTTTGTAACATATACCTTGGCCAATAGGTTGTCCAAGTGGACAGCTGGCCTTTCAGGGGGATCAACACCTATTGCCACCGATATCTTGAGTATCAAAGACCTTCTCTAATGTAGAATAATACATACTACCCATCGGGATATGCAAGTGAACTGCTTACCCACAAGTTGGGTCAAATCATCAATGATCCCTTTTAATATCCTTTTATAGACCTTGGTACATGGGTTGTGCCAGTGAACTGCTGGTCCACAAGATGGGTAAAAACCCACCACCGGCACTAGCCTGAGCATCAAGAACCCTTATTATTCTAGACATCTCCAGGGCTGAAACTATTTTTGGTATTATACTTAGAGGGCTCTCTAAAGGTTTGTGAAACTATGGTGGTGGTTAATGACCCTCATGCAGCTCCTCCCCAATCGAAGGGTTCAGGTATTTTTTTAATACTAAAATGTAGGCCAAAAAGGTGAGCAATTTGAATTACTTTGATAAAATGTGGGTATATCAGTATGACTACAGCAACAAGTAATTATCTAAAAAAAACTTACATCCGAATTTTTAATTCTATATAGTAATATTCGAACTACACGGTTGTAAATTTCATGTAAATTGTAATATTTCTTCAAAATAGACAAAAATTGATTTTTTTTACGAAAATATTTTTACATATATCCTTAAAATCAACACATAAACCAAATAAATTACTTGTTGCAACGTTTTTTGCTATTATGACATTAGCTATTACAGAGGTGTCGTTTTTTTTTTTTGCAGATACACTTATTTGTTTTGTAGCAGGCGAAGTTTTTGCAATTACATGACTTAAAGCTTTGTTATTCCATCCAACATAATTGATGATGACTCCTTGCGATGCACAAACTGGTTTGTTATATAGAGCTGTTTTAAGACATCATTATGTATACCTAATCTATAAGCACCCAGCTTAACTTTTTTGGCCAGAATCCAATCATTTTGGGGTTAAATCCTGTTCCACAGGGAAAATTTTCTCATCACTTAACACAATGTTAACACTATAGTATTACAATTACTCCATTAACCTAGGAATCTTTTGGTGAAATCTAACTACATAAAGTATATTTTTTTCTCTAGGGATCACCGGGCGCGAACGTACACATTTTTGATGTTCCTTTAATTTGTTAGATGAACCAGAGACACTGTAACAATAAGTTACAGTGTCTCTGCGTGCAGTTTAACACATATACTTCGTCTCAGTATATTTTTAATATCTTTATTGTATTTATCGTGCCTGAATGTAATCTTCTATAAAGAAAATGAAGTGTTAAAAGCAAAATTATTATCATGTCTGGTTAAAAAGCACGATTCCATCAATTGCTTGAAACAAATTGAAAATAATAGAAAAGCCAGCTTATTTAAATGCTGCAATATGATTATAAATAATGCCAATCGTTCAACTCTAGTTAAGCATTTTATAATTTGTAATTAAAATATCACATTTTTTCCCAAAAAATGTCAAAAGGTAAAAAAATTGTTTGAAGTTGATTGATTACTGACTGTTTTTACTCCTAGCATAATTTACCTTTTTACTCAACTAGACCATTTTTTTACCAGCATGCAAATGTGGTAAGGTCTGCCTGAAGAAAACCTCTTAGACAACAGATTCGAAAGAGGCTTTGTAGGCATGAGCACTGTTTACTAAAATTATTTAAAAAAAAAGTATTTTCTCTTAAGTCTATTTCATAAAAAAACTCGTATCCTTTCGGAGCCACCAATCCTTAACCTAAGATAAATTTTCTTGATTCCCATGCTCTCCGTAATTATTTAATCATGTCAACTTTGCTTTGTTCAAGAATTGAACTGTTGGCTGAGTTTAAAAAAATTACCTTCCCATCCAAATTTTCAAGCATGAAAGTAATAAAAATAAACCAGACTAACTTTCAAGATTTTCTCTCTTTTCAATTATATCCAAACAGCAGCGATTTTCATATTCATGGGAGCATAAAGGTTTTTCGAGCAGCTGAGCTTTCTGTAATTAATGTATGAAATGTAAACATAATATTAATAAAAATAATAATTCCCTGTAGTGCAAAACAAACAAAATAAGCACTTAATTCTTATTATCTCTTACTTGATTCTTATAATTTAGATAACCAACTCAAAGACAGCTTTAAAAATAAATCTTATTTTAAAATTAGGTGGAGGCCCTTAGAAGGACCGGTTTGTAAAACTAAGTTTAGCCATACAAGGGTTCGCTTAGGCACGTTCACCACGGATACGACGAGCAAGCTGGATATCCTTTGGCATAATAGTGACACGCTTGGCGTGAATGGCGCACAAGTTGGTGTCTTCAAAAAGACCCACCAGATAAGCCTCAGAAGCCTCTTGGAGAGCCATGACGGCAGAGGACTGGAAACGTAAGTCAGTCTTAAAATCCTGAGCAATCTCACGAACCAGACGTTGAAAGGGCAATTTACGGATGAGGAGTTCAGTAGACTTTTGGTATCTACGGATTTCTCTGAGAGCAACTGTGCCAGGTCTGTATCTGTGGGGCTTCTTCACTCCTCCAGTGGCAGGGGCAGATTTACGAGCTGCCTTGGTGGCGAGCTGCTTACGGGGAGCTTTTCCTCCAGTGGATTTACGAGCTGTTTGCTTGGTACGGGCCATCTTCGTTAACTGAATAAAATTTGTCAACTGTTCAACTTTTTTTACCTTCACGATGGTTAAATACTATGAAATCCGCGCGCGCCCTGATATAAGTTACCTGCTCTCAAACCCAGACCAAGCTAGAAGCAGATGCAAATAAACTTCTTCCCCTGTCTCTTTTCTCCCTCTCCCGCCAACATTAATTTAAAAATGGGGTTCTTCCCCTCTTTAATAATAAGGAGACAAAGTTATTATCCGGTCATGTATTCATAATTTTTAGCGCCATATACTCTCAGAGACATCTACCTACAATATTATGTACTTCAGTTCAAATATTTTTCTTTTATTAAATCAGAGTATCTTTATTTTTAAAGTTATTTTTCGCACAACTAAGAGTATACTATTTTTTTGTGTCAATTTTTTTTTGTAGCTATGATTCAAAAAACAATAAATACGTATTTGCTAAGTTTGTGCTTGTATATGTTAATTTGTAAGCTACTTAAATTAGGAAAAAGTGAATAAAGTTAAATTTCAAATATTCAAGAGTTGTCTAGATTTTGAGAACTCACAAAAAAAAAAAAAAAATTTTTTTGATTACTTTGCTGGTAAGATATTTTATTTTTGGAAATTATCAATCTTGAAGTGAAAAAATTATATATTTTTTTGAAGTTATGAGACTAACCCTTATTTTCCTATATAAATTACCTGTTTTCATTTATTAAATACATCTAATGTTGAAATATTATAAAAAGGGGATACTGGAATGCATCTATTTTAAGTGGATTCCTCTTCATTATTATCCAATACAAATTCATATGAGGCGAATCCTCCTGATAAGAAGTAATATATATATGGTAGCCAACCGTCCCTTGAAAAACGGAATCGTCTTGTATATAAAAAACAAAAAAAAAAAAACAATTCCCGTCTCGTTTGAGGCTATTTTGATGTTCGAGAATGATGTGTATTTACCAATTTAGGAGTAATAAAAAAATATTAGCTATATTCCTCGTCGCCGAGGCACACAAGTGCCACAGGAAAGAGGACAAGGGATCCCCAAAAAGGAAGCAGAGGAATACCGAATCAAGGATTTCAAGTAATAATTAGATTCCCATCAAGAACGCCTTATGAGGGGCTTTATTTTATTCACAATGTACATAAAGAAAGAAGTGATAGACCTACTACCGGTATTTTAAAAAATATATAACTATTTTATTGACAAAATCCATGATATGGTAATGGATGACAAAAGAGTGAAGGTACGTGAGATTGCTAGTGGCGTGGGCATTTCGAGTTGGAACCCTATTTCCATTAATTTTGCTACCACAACTACTGAGGTGTGAGCTGGTGCATTTTCGTAATGGTGAGGGCCTTTTTTTAGCCAATCGTTGGCGTTTTTCTTGCAGCTTGTTTTCAAATGGTCCAATAACGATGAATAATAATATGTAACTATAATAGTTTTACCCTTTTCCAGATAGTCGATGAGTACTTTGCAGGGACTTTTCAAACGACCCTCGTGAATTAAATAACAAAGTAACAATTTAACTGGTTTGTATTATACTGTATTATAATGAAAAAAAAAGTATATATATTTGGCAAGATAGGTGCAATAGTCTTAAAAAGTATTTCACATATCTTATTTTGCTTAATAGCCCATCAAAATTTTTATTAAAAATTCCAAGGACCGAAAATTTAGGACTTGTCCCAAGACAGATAGTCCTAAGGACCGAATGTCTTAAGTACCTGCCCTATAATAGACAGTCCTAAGGACAGATAGGACCGGTATTAAGACTAGACGGGACCGAATAAATAAAAACTGACACAATACAAACAACCATATAAGCAAAATTGGAACTGTTGTGTACGTAGTTACACATATTGTTAGCTCTGTTTGTTTATCGAAATGGGAGGATGTGCAATAATTGTAAATTTAAGAACTACTGATATTAACAAAAATGTGTATAGAAGAAATTTTTAAGTGGTGCTGCAGTTCTGCAATGCTATTAATAAGCCACCACTGGTCATAAATATTCTACTCTTAAAAGATAGCTCTTATTTTGTCAAAAAAAGGAAGACAAAAAAATGACTAAGTTTTCCATATATAGTCTTAGGAAAAGGTTAATATAATTACGAAGTTATAACATAACACATGTACGACTGATGTTTGACTTCCACCCCACTTTTAATATTGACGTCATAGTAGATGAATGGTTGCGTGTTTTTTCAAAATCTTCCTACCTTGCCCAGCAGTCGGTACAATTCATCAGATTGAAAATTCTAGCATAGCCTATTACATTATTGTCTACCCTTGTATTTCTATTAACCTTGGTCTAAAGAGAAACCTTCTCCTAGTAACCAGTCTTGAATAGCCTGGCCTATTACATTGAAACCTTTAATGTGAAATAATCAATTTATACACTCAAAATCGAGCCTATACATACAATTTTTTTCACACAATACAAAAAACTGCAAAAAAAATTGGAAAAAACTCCTAAGATTTTCAGCCATAAGTTAAATGATATTTTTTCCTACTCGACCAATTGAAAATCAGCTAGATCTAGTTGAAAATCAGATAGCCATGCAACACTGACATAAAGCAAAATGATGCAGCAAGCAGTTTATACAAAAATAATTATATTTGTTCAATTCTATAAAATAAACTGGTTTTGAAACAAGTTTATTTCTTCTTCTTTTTCTTTAATTTTCCCGCCTTTCTTCCTTTCTCTTCCTCCCGTGTTCCCCTGCCTCTCCCTCTCCCTTTTCTTTTTTCTTCTTCTTTTAAATGATCACTATATAAACACCCTTCTTTACCGGTTAGAGTATCAGTTAATATAAATCTACAATCATGACAGGACGTGGTAAAGGTGGAAAAGGATTAGGAAAGGGAGGCGCCAAGCGTCATCGTAAGGTTCTTCGTGATAATATCCAAGGAATTACCAAGCCTGCAATTCGTCGTTTGGCTCGCCGTGGTGGTGTCAAACGTATCTCTGGTTTGATCTATGAGGAAACCCGTGGTGTTCTCAAAGTTTTCCTAGAGAACGTTATCCGTGATGCTGTTACATACACAGAACACGCCAAGAGAAAGACTGTTACTGCCATGGATGTTGTCTACGCTCTTAAGAGGCAGGGACGTACCCTCTATGGATTTGGAGGTTAAATCGTTGCTTCTCTTCCACTTCTCACGGATGTCTCTTCGATATATTAGAGTAAATACAGGTCCTTTTAAGGGCCACTAATGAACCCTATTTAAGATCGTTCTTTAGTTTGTACAACGGCAATATCAGCATAAATTTAGAAGAGGATAAACACTTTTGGTTTTCCGCTAAGATAGTATATTTATTTATTTTAATATAAGTCTATATTTATTATCCGTGTTCACTGTAAAAGTAATGTGGAAAAAAGGTGACAGACAAAATTGTTGGAGTAATATCGTTGGGATAATATCGCTGCGTTGTAAAATCGTTGTGTTCATTATTATTGTGAGACTAAATTGTTTAAGTAGTGTCCTAAAGCAACATCATTGTAATCAATATGATTGTCAGTAATTTCATTAAGACATAATTATCGTGTGCTATTTTATTGCAATAATATTATATTAAAGCAATCAAACTATTAAATGATGTAAAAAAACCCAACCCCAGCCTCCTCCCTGAGCATCACGGGCCCCTTCTAATATCCTGAAAATAAACAAAGGCCCTCAAGTTTTGCAGTTGAAATCTTTGTCTCCAAGGCAGTTTAACATCCACCCAAGCGCTTCCCCCAGTATCTAAAAACACTTTGAATATCAAAAAGATATCGCGAGATATTATTAAGATTCTTAAGATTCAATTAGTTTATTCACTCTTCAAGGTTGGGTATTTTTGAATTGTTCCCAGTTATTTTTATTTAGTTTTGTTGTATGTATTACACTTGGACTAAATTTCCGTATTTGAAGATTTTGCATAAATGGAAGAGGAAGAAAATGTTTGAATGTCTATTAAACTTTTCAGAATTTATTTTATACTTCTGCCTTTAATATTAAAATTATTTATTTGTTGTCGCTTAAATGCTTGGATCTATTATTATTCATTGATTGAAATAACCATAGATAAGAAGGAGTGGCTTGAAATTTGGGGATCAGCAATATGATACTAAGTCAAAGTTCAGTCAAGCTAAACTTTGACCTACAAAAAGGATAAAGTCTTAAGAGACAATAAAAAAAATGATAACCCTATACCGAGTCGAAAGCGTAGAAGTGGAATCAATTAATGAAATAAATGGGCCTAAATTGGATCTTTCATTTTTTGATAGGAAATAAGAGTTTGCTGGTATGTATGAAGATTTTAACACTTATATAAATTAAATGAATATCCCTACTAGGTCAAAGTTACTGTATCTCAGACCTTTCTTGAAAGGGACTGCATTTATGTAATCGTTTACACTCATTTAAACATATTGGAATAGCCTTACGTATGTTGAAGAAATAATATATCCAAATTGGTTCCTAATATAGTTGAATTGGATTATGTGAAGAAGTTGTATCAATTTTATGTACAACTTAATCTATATATCTCTAAGTAGAAGATTTCAGGAATCGCGTATACTTGACAGCTCGAGTTGATGAAATGAAATTGATGAAGTATCCTAAAAATTCAATAGAACAAAAGTCTTCAAATAAAATTATGATTGATAAACCTGATTGTGCTAATTGTCCCAGTCAGAGCCCTGCTCATGCAAATTGCAACATCTTGAGAGGATAAACTATAAAAGAACGTTGATGTTTTAAGCTCGAGCTATAAATTCTTGTTAGAATTGTCTTAGTTCTTGATACATTAAAAAGGATTGAAGATCTCGTATGAAATTTTTTAATTGTTGCAAAACTCATCCAACTTTTATTCATCCTGAAACATTTTCTGGATCAGGTACGGGTGTCTACATTAATGCATATGAATTAATTCCATCTAAAATTGGAATTGAATTTTTTGAAGTTAATAGGATTTAGTTATATTAGCAAGCTACTCCCTGTGAGAAATACAACTGCGCTTTTTTGAAAAATTTGAAACTTGCTGATGAATTCGATAAACCTGATAAAATTTATATAATCATTAGATTGGTCATGATGTCTTACTTTTTGGATGTCTCATTATTAAGATTTGAGAAATGAAGGACTTATTGTAGAGATAACGAAGTTGGGATGTATCGTCTGACGGAATATATTTGGTCATCTTTCGACTACAAATCTTATGTTACCGCATTTATTGGAATATAGACACTGCTGGGATGTTACAATATACCTACATTGGAGATTGAATTTACAGCGGAGGAACGGCGTTACGTCGTGACGATTATTTTTGTACACAATAACATGAAGTTTTCAAGTTGAGATTTCTCAAATGTGACTGGGGTCCCAATATGGACCGTGAAAAAGATTCGTAAGGCTCTTTTGGTATCAGGCTACGTTGAATATAAAACAAATTGAACATCTTGTGCCATTAAGGAACTACCTCGTCAACACCTGCTTCTCCTTCCGCCCTGGATCAACCCCATGATAAATGTTGGAGGCGGATACATCAAATGAGCTCTTTTTCCACATTCATATGTAAAATTTAAGTCAATTTTCAAGTAAATCCGACGATAAATACGGCCTCAGTGACAATTTAAAGATTTTTGAAAAATGCGCCGATTTGAATATGAATATGGACATTGTATTGAAACAGTTGTAAAAATGGTTTTTATGAAAAGGTATTAATGGAGTTGATTGGGTCTAAAGGATTTTTTAACGCCCTAAAAAGTCAGCTACATATATTTCTGTGGTGGTATAAAATAATCTTCAACCATAACAAGGTGAAGTATAGTATTTAATAGCTCTGTGAAATAAAAAAGTAATAATTCTTTGAAATATCAAGCGCTAATTGCAATTTTACTCAGAGATTATTCATATGATTATAAAATGCAACAAAATTAAAGTCTTAAAACGCCTGCTGTGTACAACTTAAATTTATTATTATTTAAGTTGTAAATACTATTGCATGGATTTATCAATGATAATGATTGAAAAACTGATATCAATGATTAATTAGTCATAAAAAGTAGTATTTTTAAGAGTTCGATAAACAGTTTTTGGGGTCCAAACTCATTAATATATTTAATAGGGGTTCTCATTTGCCATCAATGAACAATAAAAGTGTGTCTGATAATAATATATTACATACTTGTTATGAAAAAACGAGAATTGAGTAGGAAAAAATAAAGAAACGTCAAAATAATTATGCGTAATTCGTTGTTTCAAAAGATAATATTTATTTAGTAACATCATGTTTGGGACTGAAATACCCTTAATATAAAGTCAATTAGAGTAATGTTGTTGACAGATTAACATTTTATCTATAATACTTGGCGAAATAAAAATTCCGTATCTTGATTGAACTCGATAATTTTAAGAGAAAAGCATAATAACTTCATTTTTTTCACATTTTAATGATTTTCAAAAGAAACTGCGTCCGTTTTCCAGATATTTTGAAGGTTATTTTCTTGTTTAGATTAATAAAATGCAAAATAAAAAAATACTTAAATGTCAACTTTTGTCATTACAGTACACTTTAAAGCATATGCTGGACATGCAAAGGGAATTTAGATTGAAAACAAAGAAAATATGTTCACACGTTGAAATAGTATTCTTTAAATACTATTTCATATGTTATTGAATAGCATTAGTCAAAGAAACATTTAAGGCGAATTATGGAGTGCTTTAGTTTAAACTTCCAACGGGAAAACATAAAATAGACAATTGCTTTACTATTGTCTGTAAATAATGAAAACTATCGAATTTGTCATGAGGAGTGGTATATTAGTGATAGGGTTAACTTATTGTAAAGAGAGGTGTGTTATTTAATAAAAAGAAGCAATTTCAATTTTAGTCCAACTTTTCCTATTACATATCTCTGAAGTATTTTGTTGAAAAAAAAAAATCTACAATCGGACGCAAACTTTTTCGCATGTGAAAAAGAAGAATATAATCCTGATTTTTGATTTTGAAGAAAAACAAATTGTAGTCCAAAGAAATACTTTGTTTACTTAAATCGTCAGAAACACTGCTATCGACGCCATTGTGGTAACAGCAGCAATAAGAGCGAAAGGACAACAGTTCCAAGTCTCAAAAGAAGAATGAACAAGCTATTTTAAAATTATGTACAACTTTATAAACGATATACTATAAACTACTCATTTTTTTTTTTAAATTTGTCAACTTCTAATTAATAATATGAATTACTATAGTTCAATTGTTATTTGAAACACAAAGTTTGATGTTAGTTTTCGAATATTGCAAAGATTTGATGAGACAAAACACATCCCAGATCTCCGCTTAGATTATGTACTACATATAATAATAACTGCAAAAAATGTGCAGATTCTTTAACTGTTTAGACAAAGCAACAATAATATTTGTAATTATTAATACTTTTGAAACTGTCTTAGCCCTTGGTAGCTGTTACAAGTATCAGTGATCATTTTTTATTAATATCGATCACTTTGTTATATATATGTGAATTGATCATCTAAAATAATAGCCGTAACACACAGCATTGGCATGGAGTTATTAGGCAGCGTTGAACAAACAAACTTTGCCTAAAAATATAAAAATAACTACTCAACAATTTGATTTTTTTATAACTTAATGACTGTTGAGCCAGAGAGTACTTTAGTCTCTACAGATGGTTGGTTGCAAAATGCCTGCAAGATTTCATTAACATAAGTATATTGTTATTTCTTAAATCAAAAATGACGGTTATATATATATATATTTATAAAGAAGTTCTATGCAGAATAAAACAATCCCCAATCTTCCTACACGATCACCCTTTTTCCTATCCATTTTTAAATCAGATAAATATGAACACACACACCAAAAAAATCAATCTTTAAACCCGGATAATAATTCATTACAGAATTAGCATATGATAAATGAAGAATTTTCTAATCATAGATGGCAGCACTAAAATATGATACCCATAAGGCATTACAAGAATATTTCTGTGTTTAGGGTGAATAAACGGAGTGTTAACATTGAACTTTTCAATAATTTATAAATATAGATATTTTAATTACCATGAAAATCAAGATACACTTTATGAAACACTGATTACATTTATCTAATTTAAATAACCATAGGATAATTTTTGTAATTTTTCCCTCATTTTTTTTCTAATTTAATGTTAATTAAGCTACACAAAGTATTGAAGAAACCCACCCAATTACGGTCAAGGCTCAGTGAAATTAAAGTTTGCAAAAATAAGTATATTATAGGCATTCTTTATTTTTTAGGAAAAATCAACTATGAAGGTAAATTTAAGTGTCTTTGTCAATACATTATCATCATGAATGAGTGAGAAACTAATTTGCTACATCTATAAAAGCCTCTAAAGCATTTAAACCAAATATCAGTAGTACACAATTAATCTCCAAATGTATACCAAAGTTTGATTGAATCATTAGAATGTCAAACAAGCTTTACATTGGGTCTTTCATTTGTCTTCTCCTCTCCATGTCTCCGGAAGAATCATTTTCCTGGTCCGATTTGGAGAGTGGTAAACAGATGGATGCAAAAAATAGAATTCATAGTATGACAGGATACTCTCAGGAGGGAAGAGTCAAGATAAATGTGGAAATGGTACTCTGTGGACGGAATTTGTTCAATACTCTGAGAGTCGCATGCTCTTCAATCCGAAGAAAGAGGTTTGCAGATGCAGAAGAAAGGATGGGCAAAAAGATCTTCGGAGTAACATTAAGAAACGAGCAGGGCTCACAGATCAATGTTGTGCTTAGCCTTGTTCATTTAAACCCCCTTCTTAGTTTTTGCTGAGTAACTCACTCGCTCTCTCTATCTCTATACATGTACACAATTTGAAAATAAGTTTTTCATACTTAATTGCAACTTAATTTTGATTCGCTATATTATATTGATAGTATATCATTATTATCATACTTATCTAGAATGTATAATTTAAATAGATATTAATAAAGTATTTATGTGAGCATCGACAGTTTTTTGCTTATTTATTCGAAAGCAACGAACCAATACCAAACGAAATTTCATAAATTGAACGCTCAATTGTAATATATGTATTTTTTTTTTCAATTTAAGAACATGATAAAAATTATATGGGGAATTTACTTTTTGGCAAATGCCCAGCTTTTGGGGAGTAATACCCAAACGAAAGTACCAAAGCTTTTTTTGTGTTCATTTTTAGAGAACATGAATGGATGAAAATTAAAGAAAGTAAATAAACATCAAATCTAAATTTAAAATTTGTCTCTCCATCTACTTGAATGTTTAAATTTTAAGATAATAACTCATGTATCATACTCATGTTCTGATAGTCCTACTAAACATATTTTACATATTATTTTGGAATAGTCACAAATATCTAAAAGTAGAACATTCTAGTTCTACTTTTTTTCTTTCATTTCTACGAACTTAGGCCTGAAATACTGTTTCTGTTGTTTTATGTTTGATCGAATGCGTTAAAAAGGGCGTGGTTATCCTTATTATAAATTATCTTCTGCAACATTGGTAAATAACAATCCTACTTTAAAAAATCAAGGAAAAATTTGAATCCATTATATTTCACCAATTTCTAAAGATCAACATCAGGATTGTTTGTCAGAAGACTTGAAGGACTTTCTGAATGAGTCATCATATTTCTTTCTTGCAAACAATTGCCAAGAGGAACCTACTTAATTTTACCCTGAATCCAGCCTTTATGCAGCCCGGAGTCAGGCACTTCTTCGTAGAGGAGCATGCCATACCACTCCCAATTATAAATTATCTATATGTTATAACAGTGAAATTAGTCAGTTCCTATAATATGTAAGTCAGCTGATATAATTATTTTTTTAACAATTGATTGAAAAAAGCCTACAAAAGTTCTTAGGATCAGACCTTTAGTTTAGTGGAGATACCTGAAAGTTGACAAAAATTAACCTATTTTAATGTACGAATATTAAAAAAATCTGTTTGAATGTATTTGAGCTATTGAAATAAAAAAAATATTTTAGAAAGAGTTGTAGCTTGGCTTATGAAGAATAGGTTCCTTAAAAATAAGTAGCATGATTAAAATTTGAAGAGTAATTTGCCATAAAAGAAGCTCATATATTATTTATTTCAAAAAACTTATAAAAGTAAGTATGATAATTTTATTATAGGGCCCTCTATGTGTATAATCTTCCTATTGGTTTAACGTCCATCTTTTTTTGAATAAAACATTGAATACTTTTCTGCCATATGATACACCGAATGATGAATAAATTATAAGGGTCGAAAGAATGAGTGTCCTTTTTTAGCCTAAAAAAATCCCTCGAGTTCAGAACAAGGTACAAAGAGAATAAAAACACTTATATAAGTTTAATAATCGTACTTTTAATTTGGTGATTGTCTTAACCCATTACTTCCCACACATAGATATATGTACGTTAAAATTAACTTTTTTGAAATTATTTTTTTAAGGTAAAAAACATCAGTTTCTTTGTTTTTTAGAAAACATGAGAACGACCTCAACAGTAATTATTACATCATATTTTTTTTTCTTTTTTCTTTTTTTTTCATAGTAAGTTCAGTATAGTTTGTAAATCTTTGTATTATGGATCTTTCTTGAGCAAGGGCGCACATTTTGAACTATGAACGTTCAATGAACGGAACATATTATTTTTTTGAACAATGAACGTTCAACGCTAAAAATCAGATCCTGGTACTCCTTAGCCTTTCTTAGACAGAGAAGAAGAAAAGAGAAAGAAGCAAAAAGAAAAAGTATTTGTTCGGAGGACTCCCTTGAATGTTCCTTGTTTTGGAATCCCTCACTCACTACGGGTATGCCACGAGTCCTCTTGTGTCCATGAAGCATGAAATAATTTATTTATACAGTTTGAGACATGAGGCTTATATTATAAAAAATTGTATAATATATATTTTATTTTTCTCTCTCTCTTTGTTTCTATCTCATTTCTTCATCTCTGCCTTTGTGTTTATCTCTTCTAGCTGGCATACGAGTCCTTATGCACTTTTATTATGAGATCAATTCAAAAATGAGTGTTTTCCTTGAAAAATTGTCGAGCCCTTATCTCAAATTGATAACGATATAGAGCGTTTTTGGAGAGATTCTTTTTTAAATCAAAGTTCATACTTTTAGCTATCCCATGAGATACATTTAAGCATTTTGAATTTATTCGTCTTGAACCTATGTATCTCTGAATAAAAAGCACATATTTTCCACTTTAAACAAAGATAATTCTAGTTAAAAGTCCGATGCAGACATTCTAAAAATTGCTTTAAAAAATTTTAACATTCGGTTTTAAAATATATTAGCATAATTTATCCTTACCTTCGACACCAAGGGATTAAAACAACTTCGAACCTTAAAATAACAAAAAAAAATGGCCTTTTTCTGAAGGCCACGAGTCTATGAGAGACAAGATAAGGCCATATTTTCATATCCATATAAGTGGATCAAACTGTACTAAGTTGAGCATATGCTCTGACTGTGTGATTTTGTTGGATAGTGTTATTAAGATGAAGTATGAAGTAATACTGATTTGACCATTTTTAGATCCAGAAATACCTCTGATCTTTTGTTTTTTTACCCTTAAAATTTCGGGTACCCAAAGCTGGTTTGGGTCAAGGATCTGAGATCTTTTTCGAATAATATAAGTTTACATTTACCCTACCCAGGTACCGGGCCCAATACCCGTCCTATCTCTAATCACAAAAAAGTAAAGAAAACAAAATGAATCTTCTTCAAATCTCTTATTTAATCATGAGAAATGTAACGAAGTGAAACGGTTTCTTAAAATTGTTCGGAATATATAGTAAAATCTTAATGCATTTAGCAAACATACTAAAAAATATAAATTTAGTACTTCTTTCTTTGGTATCCATGATTTATGTTATGTTTGCTTATACAAAAATCGAACAAAAAATTATCAATTATATAGTTGCTACGTGTTGCCTTTCCAGTCTCTGTGCTGGACTCACTTCTGCTCTTGTGGCTTTTGTGTTATCCTTAATTTTTTTCAACCTTTCATTCCTTTCAGCTATTGTCTCCTATGCTCGAATCACTGCATTTGTGATCCGGTTAACTTTGCTTAGTAACCCCCCCCTTTTATTAATTTTTTGGTGGGGGGCTTGTTGCAGTCCAGAGAGTGATGGCACTTCTGGTCCTGCTACTACTATTTTCCTTGCTCCAGTCAGATTTGTCAACTCAGCTACTGGTCTTGCTCCTGATGCTGCTTTTTTTTGAGACATCCCAAGAAGGGCGCCTATAGATCCTAAAAGTGAGGTCCTCTTGGATGCATGTGCTATTGGAGGATTCGCCTTTGTTTAGACCTTTCAAGATAATTAATATATTGGCTAATCATTCGGATGTCAGGCTTCCCTGACATCTATAATCTGTAGTCGATTGTTCCAAGGAAATGAATGGAGACTATTGAAGCTCACATTTTTTTTTTTAATGTAATGTTTTTATCCTGATATAACTGGATTATAATATGGATATGAAGAGACTGATTATTAAATTGCTTTACAATTACTAAACCTACTAAAAAATCAGTAATATTATTATTAATATTAAACCAAAATGTGCATAGTTTTCATGCTAAATCACACCAGCACTGCAAATTTCAATTTAAAATGTTATTTCAAAGTGGAGATATTGTTGAAAACTTACAAACATACGTAAGTGGCATATGATTCAGATAATGTTAATAGAACCAGCTTTCACACTATATGACCAATAAAGTTATCAGAAAAATAGACTATCTACTCCTTAAACAACAATTATATATATATATTTTTTTTAATTGAACATACATATACTTCTATAAGTATAATGTAGATTTTCTCGTCATGAAATATCTTTTATCGAATCAATTACTGGTGAAGAAGTCATCAATGTTTATAATACTTTGACCAAGAGAAAGAAAAGTGCTGTGTCGATGTGAAAGAATGTGTGTCATTTTTTGATAGTATGCTTTAAGGGAGTGCTTCTCAAATGGGGGTATATGTATCCCTAGGGATACTTGGAGGCACTCCAAGGGTACTTGAGATTTTGAAAGATTTTTCGCATAAAATTTAATATTTTTCTCAAAAAAATATAATATTTGAAATTTTATTCCGAAAAATGTAGATTTTGAATTTTTTTTCCTGAAAAAACTTAATTTTTTGTGAATAGCTAGAAATTACTCCGCTTTTTTTTTTTTAAATTAATTTTTAAAAATAGCTACGGCTTTTTGAATTTTTTTTTTCGAATAGCTATGGATTTTTTATTCTTTTTTAAGAAAAAATTTAATAAAATTTTCAGTAAATAACCATGGATTTTTAAATTTTTCTCCAAAAATGTAATATTTGAATTTTTCCCGAAAAGTTTCCATTTTTGGAAGCCGCTGTGGATCTTAACTTTTTTTTCAAAAAAAAACTTAATTTTTTGAAAATAGCTATGGATTTTTAATTTTTTTGTAAATGGCGGAGCACTTTTTTTCAGAAAATCTTATTGTTTTGCAAAAAAATTTAATTTTTGGATTTCTTTTCAAGAAAAATCCAATAGCGAAGCTCCCACACCAAAAAATAATCCTGTGGACGCCCCTGTAACTGAAGCTAAAAATGCTTTGTGTTAGGTGGGGTAGTTGGGTTAAATAAATATTTTAGAAGTGGTACATCACTAAAAAAAGGTTGAGAATACCTGCTATAAAGTATATAAATATTCCCTTAGAATTATTTTCAATTAGCAAAATGATAATATTCAACGTTTCCCATATGTCAATGTTTCAAATGGGCAATTGGGGGCCCTCATTTAAAAAAGAGGATTTATATATTAGTACAAAAAACAAAACAAAAAATAAACAACAAAATTTTAAAAATGTGACACAGCATTGAATATGTTGAATTTTATCTGGTTTATACGATGGAAGTAGGTTATATATATTGTATTAATTAAACACATTATTTGAGTCTTTATATTTTATCCTTTACTCAGTATATTGTTACTTTCAAATGCTAGCAGACTACTTAGAATAAATACTTATAGTTTTGTTAAAAATGTGGAGCTTCAGAAAAATAAGATTCAAAAACTAAAACCTAAAATCGACGCCCTAAAACACCTTCAAACAAGGACTTAAGGACGTCAAATAAATATCAAATTGTATTATTATATTTTAGCTTTTTGTTCTTTATTTGTACAATAAAAGCTTGAGTGTCATGAACATACCCGTAAATCTGCTCTGTTTTTTAGCGCGCCCGTTAATTTGGAATTGGTATCATAAAGAATGAATTTTCTTTTCTTAAAAGTTGTCATTATTATTTAATTCCTGAGTAGTGAACATTCCTTTCTAAATATATTCAGTTATATTCAAAACCTGATTGAATCTTCGTGTGTTCTCATAAAAAACGGAGTGTAACCCCGAGGGTTTGTTGCGAGATTATAATTGTAGTCCTTGTTGGACTTATAGTAGAATTGGGGATTAAAATCGGAGTAATTCTAGCAAATATCCTATTTTATTTTCTTTTTTCCTTCCTCTCTTGTCATAGCTGATTGTAGCTAATCTATTGAAACGTCATGACTATTCTTTCTCTCCACCAAAACATTCTTCAAATTGTTAGGGTGACCATGCTGTTTTTCGGGTTTTTTTTTAACATTCCCATTGCACACCAGATTAACACCTTTTGTCATGAAATATTCATCTTACCACTGCTGCAACATCAGCCAACAAAAATAAGTGTTGGCAGTATAGGGTGAAATATTTGAAATATGAATTTGTATCAGTACTACTCGATCAACACCAACCTATGTGTCTACTGTGTGAGAAATTGTTTTCAAACGAAACAATGAAACCATTAAGAGTTTCAGAACAATGAGAAAAATACACTCTGATAGAGCTGAGAAAAATAAAACATATTAATAGTCCACTTAAACAAGAAAATGAATCCTTGCTTATGTTCGTTTTGTCAAAGGATGAAAAGTTGGTTGAAGAACTGTTATTTGAAAAGACAACTTATAACAAACAGTTAAGGAGAGTGGATATTTGATATCGTCAATATTTTTGTCAAAGATAAAAACATTCTACATTCTCATATTTTTGCGTGTGTAGAAGATGGCGGACCATCTTTGATAGATCCTCATTGGGCTTCATCAGTCTCTTGAAGAAAGCTGTACCTTACACTAACTATAATAATAAATCCAAGTTGCGTGAACCAAATTTATAGAATTGTTCCGAGGGGAAAAATTTATAATATATAGTTTTATCTGCCCTCGTTCTATTTCTTTGACTTTTTTTAAATTTTATTTTACGAAATTTTGTGCGCATTTTTTAACTTGTTTTTATAGTTATTATAGAAAAAAAGTTGTACCTGGTACAGTGGATTTTGTAATCCACAGGCAGCATCTGGTTTCAAAGAAACTTTAGTGGTTGACTTTACCGATCAAATAATAGTGTTGTCGCAGCAGTAAATAAGGTCAAAGCAAACTCCCTCAATCCCAGACTTTTTGAACAGCTTTGCACTGGAGATGATGAAGAGTTTGAATGTTTATTGATACAGAAAGAAGTAAAAGGCCATTAAAGGGATACTGCCTCAAATTTTTCTATTTTTTGTGCAGAACTATTGTTGAATTTACCCTATACTATAATACTGGGCTCTGTGATAACCTTAAAAAGCATCATAGATGACAATGCTTGTTAGTCAGATACATTCACAAAATTCGATAAGATTAATTTGCAGTTACAAGGAACTGATGCTAATCTTATCTACCACAATTTAAGTTATCTCCACCTTCCTAACCAAGTATAAATTATTCAAACCAAAATAAGGCCGTTATAAACTGTACAGTTTTAATGCCGCTGTAAGTTGGATATAGAAAATAACATATCAGATAATGCCATTCAAGTCTATTCTCGCCTAAAAGAATTGCAAAAATACATGTCCTAAACATATCAGGATCTTTTATGGCTAAAAGCACCAGACAGAGTTATCAATCAATTCCCCGAACTCAGCGGAAACTTGAGGAAACAAGAGAGGTAGAGGAAGAATTAATTTAAATCAAAATTCCAAAGTAAAAAATATAATAACACGATTTTGCCTACAAAAAAAAAAAAAAAAATGACCTATATTCAATATTATGGACAAAGGTAAATATATATTTAATTTTTTTCCCCACATCATATTTTGTAGAAAAAACTTCAGAGTAGTTTCTTCCTTATCTATGAAGCAAAGAAACAAACTGGAAATTACCGAATGTGGGGATGTAATTTTGCGTCTTCATCTTAGTGAATCACAACCTGATGTGGAGGAACTTATATCCCTAAACAAAGTACACACATCCCAATACCTGGAGTTGTGAAAAACTATGATTACTTAATTTCAAAACAATATATATTGTGATGAATTCATTAATTTGTTGTATTCATTATCAAAGCAAAATTTGCATGTGTTTAAGAGGAGGGGGGGTGCACAAAAAGTTTATATGGAAGCTAAGAGAGCACCAGCCTGAAAAAAGTTTAGGAAACCCTTCTATAATTATTTCAAAACAAACTTAAAAGTACTGACAAGTTTTGAAATAAAAATCTTCTTTCTTTCCAACGTTTTGGTGTTGTTGACAACGTAAACGGTGGTTCTGGATACGCCCAACTGTATTGGAATGCATGAAAGGAAGTTCCTGAATCATGTTCAAACGAAATTTTCTTGATTTGTGCATAAGCTAGAAAACTCAGGTTAGTTTTGTCTTGTATCTAATTATTTATGGTTTAATAAATCGAAATATATTTTAATTTCACTTATTCAACCTTCATTAATAAATGAATTCGTAAGTGTTGAGATTTTAATGGACCACCCGGTATATTGTATCTTCCTCATCCTTAAGTATGGGCGTGGTTGGTCAAATAAATAACTTTTTTTAGATTAATAAAGGAAAACGGTTGTTGTGTTTCCTTTTTGTTCTTTTTTCTTCATTATTTATTAATAATTATTGTAGAGCAACTTCCTTTAAAATATACTATAGTTTGCCACTTACCTTAGTGCAATATTTTATTTATTTAGTATTCTTCCCTATGGGTCAGCCATTATTCCAAAAAATCTTTAAATATGACAAAAAAATTATTAATGATTTTATAGGACATAAGATAGCTTTAGAGAGTAAAAATGTCGTTTTAGATTCCTTGCTGGGATAATTTTGTGTTTCTCCTGGAATTCTTAGAATTAAACTATGGTTTTTTAAAGAAGCTTAGTAAAATTGAGTTTTTCAAGTAGGAACCATATTCCTTAATTAAAATATCCTATTGATATAAGGCAAAAGCCAGGCGACATTTCAGGGGCTCCAAAGGCCTCCTTCATCCATCTATTATATTAATCGTTATTGATTTTTTAATTAAAACTAAAAAGTTTCTTGCTATGGCCGTCTCCCTTCCTCCTTCCATAGGTCCATAAAGGAAAGTCCATGCCCTGTCCCTTAGTTTTAATTTCGCAAGGATTTTAGATGCAAGATGTCTTAAGTCTTTCGTCATTTCACACGAAGTATAAATAGTAAGTTAAGTGTTGATTTCACCCCCTCCAAAAGAGCACAACCTTTTCTATCTTGGGTTTTCCTTGATGATATAACCCAGACATTACTTATCTCAATCACAACACCATTTATAATGTGGAGTTTGTGATGTATAATCTATATGAATAATTATATAACATGAACCCTTGATTTCTTTATTACTTGTGTGCCTCTTTTGTCGTTAGAAAACAAGTATACAAGATAATTACAGACTCCTAAAGATAATGTTCTTCTCTTTTCTTGATAGTCTTGTCTGCATTGTCAATGCATATTCTATTTTGCTAATAAGTATATTTATTTATGTATAAAAATGTATCAATTATACTTTTTGTATTTGCATAATGTCACTAATAATTAGTTGAATACATTTATTTTATTGTATAGTAATAACTTTTATATCCTATCATTTATCACTTTAAATTTGTCAAATTCTCTACTTATAACTTGTATCAAAATTTATAATTACTATAACTGTTTTTAAAATCAACCCATACTTATTTAACCTTATATTATAAAAAAAACGTTATATTAATTTATCTTTATAATGTTCACTATTTCAATGTAACGATAAAGAGGTGATACTTCGTAATAAATAATTATAATTAATTTTACTATATCATACCGTACTTCAAATATAAATTCAAGATTGAGACTTGAGATTGAAATATCATATTATAAGTATCTCTCTTCGATTTTCTCTATCCAGCATTTGCCTTATCTCTTGGACAACATATCTCAAGAGTTTCCGTATTTTCGTCTCATCAAAAATACACGCCTTTATTTTTGCAGTTGTAAGTTAAGTTGTATCTGGATTTAGGAATAACGAAGAACAACTGTCTGTATGGTCTCGAAGGGCTTTAAATGTTGAGCCAGGTGTTTGTCTAACATCTGTTTCTTCTAGTAACCACTTGGGTATGTATTCGAACATGTAGATGTGCAATTTATTTAAGATAATTATAAGTTGTTTTAGTATGTTTGAAGAATGATGGGATGTAGACAGATTTTATTATTAATAATAATTTGTATATTTATTTATGTGTAAAAAGGTATCATTATATTATATATATATATAATATAATTTATCCATTTGTCGCGAATAATTTGTTGAATCCATTTGTAATATTTATTATTAAAAATTTCTAGATCATCATTTGTCATTATTAATTTGTTTCATTTTCTATACATCACTTCTATTAAGATTTATAATTAATAGTTTTTTTGTAATGGATAATAGTTTTTTCAGTTATTTTTATTTTTTATTTTACTCATACTTTTTTAATTTAATATTACAATTATACTTAATAATACTTTAACTCATCAAATTACTAGTAATCTACTTCTACGGCTAAAGTGTTAGGCATTAGTTTTTGATTTATCATTGTATATAATATCATATTAGTGACTTTAAGGGAAGAAACTTAAGAGACCTCAATGTCAATATATCTATAATATAATAATATGAAAGTTTTTTTTTGATGAGTTTCACAATGTAAATCAAGTATTTGTGAGCTTGAAAATTGCGACTACTTTCTATATTAACTGTTTTACTTAAAATATATAAATTTATCTTTTAAATAACAGGATCACGTGATATTCTATACTGCAAAAACATATTTTAATCAATGGCTCCATATTTTTCCATCACTCGATGTCCAGCCCTGCTTATAAGTTCGTCTTTGGTGTTGCAGGGGATCACACACACACAAAAAAAACACAATTGGATTCAGATCTGGTGAGGCTGAAGGCCAAAAGTTTGGCGTGTTGAAGTCGGTAAAATTGCCATTTTGGTCTTTGAACTCAGCTTGTATTGCTGTTGCCTCATAATCACCTTTAAATACCTCAAATTCCCTTCTAACTTTACGTCGAGCTCTCACTGAGTCCCAGAGTTGGAGCATTTGTGATCCGTGCCTTTCTAAATATTTAAGACTACGAATTCGTTAATTGATTCCCTATTTTTCTCAACTGGTGCACATAAAACAGAAAAAATCAACTGCCCAATTGCCTGTGTTTTCCCAAGAGAGCCCCAAAAAGTGGTGGTATATATAACTTGCTCACCCTTAACAATGGATTAATTAATATATTTGCTACGAGTAACAAAAATAGTTGACGTGTGTTATTTTATTTTTAATGATAGCATCTCCGTTATGGCAATATAAAAGAGAGAGAGAGAGATAGTGACAACAACTGTCTTTGTCTATTATTAAAGTGTATGACGCATGTAAATCATTATTTTGAATTAATATAGATTGATCTATCATTGACAGTCCATAGTATTGAAATTTGGCATGATTAAAATCCAATCATATAAATTATGAGCCTAATTGGTCACGGTGGCCTAGAAAAGTCGAACAGCTATGTAATAGAATTATGCAAAATCACAAATTAATCCTTGAGTTCTCAGTAAAACCTAAGTTACTTCCCTGAGGTGTTGATTCAATAAAATATCTTTGTAATAGGCAAGCTTAATATAAATACAAGGTTAGACAATCATCTAATCCGGTTTGCTTGAATTTTCAATTTGATTTATCGTACTGACTGCTGTGCAAGACACACAGATTTTGATAAAAGACGCAAGTAATGATAGTATGGGACGTATTTTTGTTTTACTAAAATTTCTCAATTGGATGGATCGTACCGACTGCTGGGCAAGAAAGACCGATTTTGACAAAACACTCAACCACTCATACGCCATGACGTCAGTATTAAACAAAACGTTGTGGAGGTTTTTTTTCTTCTCCACCTTCAATGATACGAGGTTGTTCTAAAAATGTTCTGACCTCAACTTCAAGATATTAGCACTAGTCAATAAAAGCTAGTCACATCTATATAGCATCTGTTGACATTTACTCACCAAAGTTTTAGCCATTTTTAACTTTCGTTTTAGAGGGTTGATGTGAATGATTTTGTGAAAATTCACAAGTTCGAGTATGGAGATGTCATTAAATATTCGTTTTTGAAAGTTAAACATTTAAAGAGATTCAAACAATAGCTGACAAGTAAAAGCTTGCTGAGTTAAAATTTGACGCGTCTAAGTCAATCCAACTCAGAGTTATTGAGCCATAAACAGAAATTGTCTGGTGAACAACTATTTTGAAGATAAAACGCAAAGTACTATTTGGAAGAGTTACATAGTTAAGAAGAAGTGTGTAGAGTTGCAAATGCCTTGTATCTTTGTTAGGTCGGAAATTTTTCAGACCACACTCTGTTTCGAAATTCTTAATTAATCATATTCTTCGTTTATATAACTTGTCTTGATTTATAATAATTTATTTAAATAAAATAATATATCCTCTACAATCTACAATATTTATACTGTTTTTACAACTAGGTACTGTGTTTCTCGACTTTATCCATGTTTTCGACTCGGTTTATTTATCTATAAGTTAGTTTTTTATGTTGATACATTTTTTTAAACATAAAATAAAAGTGCATTTCAACCAGTGTGAACCTTAAAATAAATGAAATAAAATAAGCATAAACCAAGAGTTCCCATTGTAGTTTAGATAATGAATTTAAAGGTATAAATTATAATGGTAAAATAACATTAAAACTGTATACGGATGTTCATAGCATCATTATTAAGTGCAAATAATATGGCTAAAATATCCATTTCAATATTCGGGTAGCTAAAACCCTCAAGGAAACAATTGCATTAGAATATGACGGGAGGTGATGGATACTTAATGAATGATCTTATACCATATCAATTATAAAATATGTACTAAACATTCTTATCTAAGGGCTACGTCGATTTTAAAATCCTTACAAAAAAATATAGTGAGTCTTAACATTAAAAAATTAGGCCATGTTTTTAACACAAACAGTTTTTATATTATATTAGACGAAGTAAAAAACTCACTCATTTGATCGGAATATAAAAGGGAGAAAAGATCTGAAGATATCATATTTAACGTAATTTACAGGAACAGACTCTCTCAACACTTTTTAAACACCTCATATTTTTTAATAAACTGTTTTTGTTGTTGTTGATAAGGACCTATAAAAAATGAAAGTTCAATATTTGACCGATAGCTTTAAATTTGAAAAGGGGCCCAGACGTTTGAATATAACCAATTTTAGGTGTAAATATGCCCATTAGTCACTACATTGACTATTATCTACTGTTGATATATTAATTGCTAAAAAAGTCCGTGAATAATGAATTTGTTAGTATTTTCCTTCACTTCCTGAATTAAAAGTATAATTGGGCATTTAGTTCAACTTATAGTTTCAAATAATGAATTTAATTAATTCTTTCAAAAAATAAATCAACGTCACAAGCGTAAAAGTAGTAATGATACGACATTATGAGTTATTAATGGAATAGTCCGTAATGTGTGGCTGTATCTATCTACGTAGGTACATATGAAAAACACTTGTTATCTTCATACTTCATAGCAAGAATAAGATACCTTACTAATAACATTTGGACTAATGGAAATCCTTTAAAAATACAACGATATAGAGGCATTTCCACATCAAATTATCCCGTGGCCAGCATTGGTAATACTATACCAATTGCCTTTCATAGAAAAACACACACTATTTAACATATTCACAGTTTTCCTTTTCTTTTCTAAAAATGGTGCGATCTAATAGAATATGTTTTACTTTAAATAATTATACAAATGATGAACAAATTGCAATAGAAGATTTCTTGGATCAACATGCTGATGATTTGATTTATGCTATTGTCGGAGAGGAATATGGTTTAAATAGAACTCTACACTTACAAGGTTATATACATTTTAAAACCTTATACTTAAGAGCTAGCAATTGGAATTTTAAGATACTGGAGAAGTTTACCTGGTTTAGGACGTGCTCATATAGAAAATTCTAGGGGATCGGATTATGCCAATAAAGAATACTGTGAGAAAGATGGAATATATATAGATTGGGGAAGTCCTCCGGAATCACCAATGATTATAACAGATAGGTTTACAGAACTTGTTAACGGAATACTGCATGAAAATTAGAAAATACAACATTGTTTAGAAAATTATCCAGATTTAGCTTTAAAATATCATTTTCAAATACAAAAAATAATTGACACAAATTATAAAAAAATTGTAATTAATAAAATAAATATTCAAAATGATAGACAAATACTTTTTGTCATTGACGAAGATGGAAATAAGGGTAAATCGACATTAACCAAACATTTAGTATCAACACAAGATGGAAAAGTTACAGATTTGATGACTGCATATGATACCGATGCAAAAATATCTTTTTTGGTACTGAGTATTATGCACATTTATCCTTTTGATATTTTTCTTAATTTTTACTACTCAAATCTCGTTTTTTATTATTATAAAAGTGTATAATACGTTCATTGTTCATTTATAAGACACCCTACCTTAACTATTATGATTTTGGACTACATACAAAAACTGTCAATAAACTTTGTTTATTACTATCCCTTTATTTCGAGAGTTGATTAGTTTTTATTTAAGCATATTTTTTTCTATAATTTAAAAGTTTGACATATTTCATTTATCATAAATATTCAATTCTAATTTTTTTCGATAACCTTTCAAAAATATACTATGAATAAATATTTGATTCTAATTGCCTTTTTTTTGTTTCACACCAGTGATTTTAATTATAATTTGATATTATTCATAAACTGAGCTGAAGCATTGGTTTACTTCTTTTACTGCACGTTCACAGCTTTGTGTATGGCATGGTATTTGGGGAAGTCGAAGAGGTGAAGAGACAGAACTAATCAGTTGACTTTGAATAGTAACTGCATTGGTAAAAAAATAGTATTGGCGTTGTTCCAATCCTGGATATTAATGACTGAAGTAGCATCCCAATTTTCCATCTCTTATTTTTGATGTCCCAAATTTTCCATCTTCTTGCTTAGAGATTGATAGTAAAGATAACATACCATGCTTAGAGTGAAAATGTCACGCACCTTCCTCAAAAAATTCATTAGCGATGCTGTATTATTTTTTTGAATGGGCATCTTTTCTTTCATGTTCTGAATTAATAATTTTTTTTTGTCTTGTCAGTTCTTATTTATTTGGTTCAGTCCAGTCATACGAACGGCCAGTCCTTCGGAGTGTTGATTAAAAAAGAAAAAGAAAAAAAGTTCAGTGACGTCATAAGGAGTTAAGTTTTTAAAACTGAACTGGACAGTACAGAGAGTGAACTGGACGAAACTGCAGTCTTCAGTTCTTAATAAGAACTGACACAAAAATGATTTTAATTTCTTTGAATCATGTTAGGTTTTTTTACACGGATTTTTGGTACACGTTACAAGTTTGTCAAATGAATTCTTAATTTTAAAGTAGAAACAAATCACAGGTGCCAGAATGTATTTACAAGTAGGAAATCAAATTATATAGTGATGACGTCATTTGGGGCGTTTGCAGTAAACTTTTCCTTTATGGGAAGTGTTTAATGTTCATTGAATTGAAATCTAACATATTCGAAACATGGTGAATAAGTAAAAGTTGCCCGTCGAAAAATTCTAATTACTCCATGGTATCATTTTTTTGTGAAATAAACTATGAATTGAGCTTGGATTTTTTAGATTTCATTATGTTTTCAATCATAATTGTCGTACAAAATCTTATGAGATTTTGCTGCAATACTAACTGACAAGACGTGCGGGACGTTAAATAGTCCATATAGTCAAAATATATAAATAAATAGATATATACATAATTAGAGCACGCTGTAGTCGCCATCTTTGAAATTGAAAGAGGGAGATCCTAAAATTAGCGATTATTCCACGTCACATTACTATTGTCATTATAAAATATATCACTTTGTTATTTTTATCTTAAAATATTGATTAATCTAGAGTAGACTATTAAACTCAAACACAAGTGAAAAATAAATGATTAAGATACACATGTTAATAATATTCTCTATAGCTAAAAAAATTTGCTTGTGCTGTCTATCAACTATTTTTTTTTGAAAATCAATAGTAATTATAAGTAAAGGATGGAGTATTAAAATATCTCTAAATTGAAGGTATTCAACTACTAGGTCCCACCCTATAAAATACCGGTTCGTGAAAAAAATTAAAATATTAATTAATTAATTTATCATCAGTCGAAACATGTTTGATTTTTGAAAGTGTTTATATTGCAAAATAACAAAAAAAAATATTGAATGCGTCTGTGTAACTTTATAAAATAAGATTTGCATTTCAGGATCGTTGACACAGTGTTTGATAGGGATAAATATATGCATTGAACTTTTTTAATATTTACTTCAAAAAGTATATTATTTCAAGAAACTTAGAAGCAGTTTTATGTTGACTGCTATAGATTTGAAATATGACAATTATGTCATTAATGATTAAGACATATGAAATGAATGTCGATACGCAACAGTTATTATTCTAAAATCGGTCATCACCACAAAAAAAGTTGGACACCTCTGCTATAGATAATAGGTGACCATATTTTGATTTTACTTGTTCGTATCAATATTTACTTTTAGGGGTTTTTATAAAGATTTAATGTTCATAATTATATCATTTATAAAGTTTTCTACGAATAGTTTTATTGAACATTTTTCATTCATTTCTATACTCTATTATTATAGCTAAGAATTAAGTATCTTATTAATAGTTGTTATATGTCACGTCATTTAATTGAATTCTTGCTGGTGTTTATTGTATTTTTTTGTCGCAAATATGGCTAATGACATATTGGAGAGCGCGAAGCTTGTTGGATCAATTTCCCCTTCTTGCCTTATGTCTCAGGCTGTAGAAGGGATTTTGAGATGTTAGTTTTTTTTGTTGGAAAGTTTAAACAATATGCAACTTTTACTACAAATTTTATAACATATCAAGGGTATTTTACCTGTAATATAAATTATTATTAACCTATATTACCGATAATATCATCATAGATTTTAAATAATAATGAATGAACAAAGTTAGTTGTACAAATGAAGTTGATATTTGTAGGGAATATCGTAATACACCTTTTGAACATCACTGATGATGAAATAGGTGACACTTCCTTTTACTTTCCCCTTGTTATTTTATGCGTTCAACATCTGACCCGATGGAGTAGTAACCTTGCCCTTATCTTAGATTCGGAAATTATCATCTTTAAACTATGTTTTATATCTTAAAAAACAAAATGTGCAAAATACATTTACAAAAAACAATAAGCTACTTCATTTTTGTATAATATTTCTCTTATTTATGTTACCTTCAGTGTAAATCTATATGATCTAAGTATGACGTTAATTGTTCTATTTTAGTCACAATAACTTTGTTCCACGTTGTAGTGTGTATTATCTAAAGTGGCCTTTAGTTTTACTTGTCTTTAATAAGTGATATTTCAAACATCCATTGTTCTCTAATTACTTGTGTTATGGAATTAATTGAATATTTTTCACGAAAAAAGATATCTATTAATACTTTTGAGTAATATTTCTAGTTCTAGTTAATCTCTATACCACTTGGGGCTCAAACAAACAGTTTTTAGGTCCTGTAGTTCCTTTTTTAGACCTTTCATGATTGAATCACAGAATTCTGCAAGGAATAAAAACCCTTTAATCTATTGGAAATTAGTAAATGGACTCATAGCTTGTATGCCCTTCGTTTTATTGACTACTATTTTTAATAAAACGCTTCTCCATTGTAAGAATATTGATTGAAAGAAACACGTCAATCCTAAATGTCTGCATAGTATCGATTTGTAGACTACAAAGATCGAGGTGGAGGATGGAGCTAATTTTTTTCATATTTAAAGTATGAGGTCTTGAAAATGTTTATCTTAGTCTTTAAATATCATTGGCTGACTTTGAAGTATTTTGAAAAAATATTTAGAGGTAGCTAAAACACATATGTTTAGGAAATTTAACAATTTTTGTTAGAAACAATGTTGTGATATCATTTATTTAGTGAATATTTCAGCTTTTTGTCCCAAATAACAAATTTAGATAAACAAAATATCAATCAAAAATATTTAAAAATTTAAATAAGAATTCCGTATTAATGTTTCCAAAAGCATGATAAGTGAAGTAACATTAATTGTATAGTCTTCTTTAGCTTATCACAGACAAACAATTCAACAAATGCATACAAAAATGTGCAAGAACTCGAATATTATTATATAGAAGATATTAAAAAAAACAAAAAACCCATAAAGTATAAAATTTCAAAGCTTCAGAGTAGTTTAATATTTTTCAATGTGGTTCAAAGTTAGCCAATAATATGCCCCCCATACCCCCCCATCCCTATATTGTTAACAATATATGACATGGGAAACCTTCTTTTCTAAAGACGGTATGGCAATGGAATTTAGCCCCCTGGTTCTTTGGAATTTAAAATTTAATTAAAAGAAACATTTTGAAACCCAGAGGACCTCATATATCGTATATTTCAAAAATAAGGTCCACCCTAGAGTCTAGAGTCTATTTAATGTAAATAAAAGGGGTTTTTAGCAGAGGAGAAATGACTCTATTGCAGTGGTTCCCAAATTTTGTGATACCGTAACCCCATGGTAAAATTTTCTAAGTTGCAGTTACACAAAAAATAAAATCAGTTGGGTGGATCCTTCTTCGTTGCATTTATGAAGCTAACTGGTACTAGAGTGTTTATTAAATTTGACTTATAAATATCTGAAAATATAGAGGCAAAATGTTTTTTTAATTACTAATTTTCAATAATTGAATCATACAAATTTTTACCAAGACAACAAAAGTTCAGTGAGAAGGTTGTGCTTACTTCTTTCTCGGTAGATCCGAAAGCCTTGGAGTAGTCCTTGCAAGAGTACAATACAGATCAACGTCTGCAATAAGTCTGCTCCTGTATTTATATTTGACAAGCAACAATCTTGAAAAACCTATTACACAAAGGTATGTTGCTTAAAAAGGAAGAATTAGACGTAATGCAATTTTAGATAGAACAAATATGACTGCAAACTCTTGAACCAAAATGTAGTAATTTTGATGGAAGAAAAATATGTTCGTTTTGCAGTGCTTTTAATTATATTCATGATCTCTTCTTGTACATTCTCAGGAACATCTTCAAATCTGATGGTGAATGACTTTCTAACAATAGAAAATGGTGTGTCAACTAAATAAGTGAGTCAAAAGATAATTAAATACTCTCTAGTAGTTTATCACATTTCATAAAAATCTTCAATAAAATTAGTCTGGTAGGAAACAAATGTATATAAATTATCAAAATTATATGACTATATAAAGTAGGATGCAGACAAAAATCACATCATTTAAGCATTGGGAGAACAAAACTTTTGAAAGAGTCTGTGGATGCGTATTCAACGGCAAAGAAACGTAATATTATGTTTCGAAGCATATGGGTAGTAGTGTATCATATCCCCTGTGTACTTCCACGTTAGATGAAAATAATCTGGAATTTCTATGGCAAAAACAGAGTATCTCACAGTTGTCGGAATAAGAATAGCTCTGGATTTTTCATTTCGCATAGGTCGCCTTCAAGTACATATTAATTTGACTTATTTCAAATATCAGTGTTTATCATTGGAATCAAGTCTATTGTCGGTAATTGTACATAATATGGTATTGAATCACTGATGATGCTATGGGAAACAGTTTCTTATATTTATTTTCCTTGGAAGACTTATTTTTAACAACAAGTGTGTGTAGTGTAAGCTAAAAGCGTAATATTAAAAAAAAAAATGGAAATACAAATATAAAATCATGAATGTGACTCAGATGAGGTTTATCAACAAGCGTTTATAGGCTAGCCGCGTCTCGTGAAAACATTTTTATGATATATATTTTTTAAATAAGTTACCGTAATAAGCAGCATTTAGTATTCATTTTCTACTGGTAAACTGTCAATAATAGGACATACGAAATTTTACTGGTGAAAATTTCTCATGGAATGCCCCATGTATATTTGAATTTTTGTATCCTCATAATGATGTGAAATTTTGTACACATTAAGTCTACTTTTATTTTTACATAAGATATAAACATAAGTAATGGGGCCACATCGTTTTTTACTTATTTTTCCTTTGTTTACATACTAATATTTGAACATAATAAACATGTTATTAGATCTAGCGTCAAGATAACAATTGCAAGGTAATTAGGAGCATCGAAAATTTAAGCAAACTTAAATATTTAACACAACACAAATATAATATTTTTTTTTTGTTAATATAATTGATTGATATTCTACAATACAAACAGTGTAAATAATGAATACATATAAAGATGAAAGTAGATCAAATAAATACAAAACTAGCAGGAAATTTCTAAGAATAATTGAATTCCCATAATGTACCAAAGGGATATGCATTTGTAATTACTCTATTGAATTTAATATGTTACTTTTTTAAATTATATTATTTCATCTATATCAATCTTAAACTATATTACAAGTGAAATATGAACTTAGTTCACTGAGTTCAAATAATTGATATGACTTATATATTAAATGTAAATATGTGTTGGTGTGTGTATGTACTTTAATAGTGGCCGAACCAATGATGTATTTCCTAAAAAATTTCATGTTGGTTCTTAACACTCCATAAACGGTTCCGGTAACAATAATTTTGGGCTTTTAAGCCATAGCGCCTTTAAATATCATTTTTTAACACTTTACAGCTACAACCTGAGGGCTGGGATTTATTTAGGATATTATAAGGGTTTTTAATGTTTAGGGAAGCGGCAGTGGAAAAATTTGACCAGCATGAGGGAACAGCAGCCAGCAAGCAGTACTTTGACAAAAAGGCAATGGAAAAGCCTTAAAAGCACTCCAAAAATCTCCTGACCCGCCTCAAGCACCCACTTCATCGAGACATGCTCTGGTTTTTCTTAGACGAGAAACACTTTTGGGACCAGAAAGTCAAGAATTATTACAACAGGTGGCTAGCCTTCTGTCCGAAAGATGTACCTGCTGTCATGCAGACAAAGTTACTAGCCCACGTCATTATGTTGAATTGGTTAGCTCCGTAGGCCACGTCATGCCACCTCATATGAACCCATAAGCCCTCAAGGCCAATACTGATACCTACTTGGACGTACTAGAGACTAAGTTGAAGCCCTGAAATGCCATGGTTGCCAATGGGAGGCCTTACATTCTTTTCGAGGTGTGGCAGAAAGGGGAGTCCTTCTGCCACACCTTGAAAAAAATATATAATGACTCCACGACAATTTGAAGATTTCATCTCACCGGTCTTGTGGCCTCCAAACTTGCTGGATCAGAATCAGATGCATACTTTTTTGTGGAATACGATCGAATGACAAACCAACCGAATCAGCCGGCTTAACCAAAGACGAACTTATCAGTCGGATCAAGATGGAATTCCAGGATTTGCCAAGGGACCAAGTGGAGAAGGTCTCCTCGTGTATAGGGGCTGTAATTAATGCTGGAGGTGAGCTTATTAAATTAAATAAATTAGAATTCATCAAAATTTCAGAATCTGGCTTTATTTATATAATCTGATGACTTGTTGGAGAGAAAATTGCGTTAAAAAAATGATTTCCTGGCACAGGTAGCTTGCGCACTAGAGCGGTTTATTTTTCAATTTATTTTTCAAATTCGGATTACAACTAGTTGGGAAATGTTGTTATATATAAGAAAATAACCTATGTCTCTAAGATGTTATCTTTAAGTAGCATTTCTAGTTCAAAGTTTGAAATTAGGTAACAGTTCGTAATATCGTGATAATAGATTAAAATACAGGATTATTCATTATTTTACATTTTTTAATTATGATAGACAATATTCTAATCTATACTAGATATTAATAAAGTTTTATTTCTAAAGCTTTTCGATGGAGCAAAAAGAGACCAATACATTTTGCATATTTAATTTTCATACGATATGACAACTTTTCTGCAATTGTCGAAATTCATAAAAAGGTTGATCAACAAACCACTTTATTGCGCACCTTGTATAACTGTTTATTTTATTATTGAAAACTGAACGCCTTTTTTAATTGGGTGAGTCTGTTTGTCTTTTCTTTACTGCGTCAGATTGTTTTATTTATTATTTGTATACTCAGCATTTATTAACATAAGTCGATTGACGTAATTTATTATTATTTTAAATTTTGACATAGACTATGGGAAAGGATGGAAGGAGAAAAAAATTCATTGACAAATTAATTATTAAATTTTTTGTAATACTAACTATTTTTCTTTATGGATTATGAGAATAGTCCCTCAATGCTCAAGTAAAATAGGAATCTTCTTTGGAAACTAAAAAAAAAAGTATCACTTGTCATTTATTTTCACATAATTGACAATTTTTTTACCACCTAATAATTTGGGATGTTATGAAGGACTTTTATAATGTAGTGGTCCTACATAACCCTGTTCTTCTACTACTATTTAGAAATGATCTTTTCAAAAATGTCAGCATCCCAAAAGCTCCATACCGAATTACACTACTACTTTGACAATTACATTCTGATGAGTAGATCTGATGATCGTTTTACCCATTTTTTTTCTCAAAAAGATACAGAATGTACCTTTAGAACAACTCTTCAGAATTTGGGGAAGATTGGACAATATCTTATGATGGTACATTCGGATAATTTCATTGTATGACAACACATAAACAAACATATATTGCTGACCAAATCTGAATAATTTTATTTTTGTTTGGATGTAGGTTTTAATCGCGTATTGTTTGAACCCATCTTTTATTCTACTATTGACTTTTTCACTGACTTGCTAAGCCACCATGACAATAATCAACTACTTGTACTTTGCTATAAAAACTTGCAAGGTTTCACTCACATCTCTGTGGCATCATTTACAACATATAGATTTTCTTCACTGGAATTTATGTTAATGTAACTATTATTTCCATTTAGATACATATGTCTTTAAAAAATCCGAACTGACAATTAATTCTGAAAATAAGTAGTATTTACTTTAGGTACATGTAAGAATTTTGGATTTCCAAATTGCAATGCAATTCCATTTCTATTTAAGCATTTGAAAGGGTTCTTTATTTTTTAGAATTTTGCTCCTAATCCTTATTTTTGCCGTTTCCTCGATAGAATAACTAAACAATGCCAATGGAACAAATTCTTCTATCAAGCATCACAAATGCAATACAATTGCTTGAATGGGACTCTTGAAAGGGTAAGTTGTACATTTTTATATTCAAGACAAGTATGAATTAGGTTTAAGTCACTTATATGAGCAGAATTTAAAGATTGGACCGTTATTCAACAATATGCAAACAAATGTACAAATTATTTTAATTTGTACATTTGTTCAGGGTAAATAATTGTTCTTTGTGGCAAATAATTTATTTGACCTGATAGTAGCATCATTTAATTGAGTATAGCATGTATGCCATCCACCTGGTAATGTGAAAGTATTCTTGTTTTTTTTTTTTTTTTTTTTCAGAGGTACTTTACCAAGTTACACAAGTTTTCTCAGAATTAATTCTTCATATTTCCCTCTTGAATAGTGAAACTCCTATGTTGCTTACAGGGCGAATCTATCATATTTTTTTGCATTTCTTGTTATTCTAGGTTTTGAAAGACAATCCGTTTTTCTTGGTTGAATATTTAAAACTTTTTTTACTCTTCCAAATAAAGAAACTTCAGAACCTTTTTGAAACATTGATTATTTAAAGATCCAAAGAATTTTTAAGCAATCTTTCTCCAATATGGTGGCTACAGGGAAGCCACAATAACTCTCTCTTTAACAATTGTTGAATAGATGTGCAAGGCATGGAGTGTTTTCCCTAACATTTGTGAATATTTCCAATTTAAAAATTGTCTTTGCAATTCTCTGTTCGAGTAAAATGATTGTTTTGTGTTGTAGAAAAGGAACACCAAGTAATTTTAATGTTCTGATTCCCGAAACAACTATGGGTAATCTTTCTTCCAAGAATTTAGGATTGTCAAGATTTTCTATTAGTTTTTCGTCCCAGTGCACTGCCATAATGGATGGGAGTTTCCAGGAACTTCTAATTTGTTTTACGATACTAGTAAATGTTTCAAAACGATATTTCTAGGTTTGAACATAACTTAAATTTATTATCTAATTTCTATCAAGACTGTGACAGAAACATTTTCTTGACGGCAGACTCAACAACGTTGAAATTTTTACAATTATCATGTGGCTAGAAACCTATTGCTCCAAGTTTTGGCGTTCCAACACTTTTCTAATATTTTGTTAAAATGCAATAGCTTCACAAATTTGTTCTTTTGGTACAAAGTTAATGTTATTTTTTGTTATCATATATTTTGAAAACAATAAACCCTCTAATACAATATTCTTTTCTTCTTCAGAAATTGCCTTCAGACTATTCAAAAAAAAATTCTTGACATTGCTGGAGAACAATGACATAATTTATTATTGTTTTTCATTTAAACAAAAACCTTTCTGTCAGTTGATCTACTATCATTAGGATGTTCAAGGCAATTTTTTGTAGTCATTGATATGGAAAGATATAACTTTTCTTGTAATGTTTTTTTTAGTTGTCATCGGTATTCTTGCTTTATGAGAGATTCGTTGAACCTCATTCACTAACACAGAAGCTGCTTCAAATTTCACTTTTCTGTTCACTGAAGGGAAATTATCAAGTTGAAGGTGTTTACGTTCGCAAAATAGAATAAAAAAAACTTTTTATAGTTTTGTAATTTTGATCCCTTAAGATATCACAAGGACATATTAGTAAAATTTCTTGTGCCATAGCACTTTACTTTGCCATTTTTTAAGAACTAAATATTAGGTTATTGATTCTAGGAATGCTTTTTTATTGAAAAAAGTATGACAACGAGAAAACAAAGAACAAAGGATTTTGTTGCGTAATAAGCCTTATAAAAAACCAGAATGTGCCAACAAAAGATATTTGGCAATTTTTATAAAAATCCGAATTTAGCTTCAGTGTATTAAACATTAGGAGTATGAAAATGGCAAAAAAACGCATAAGTTTGGAACGGAGTGATCACCCTATAGATGCAATATAAACACTCTCAAAAAGTAAATCAATGGATTATTTGTTACTAATTTTCTTCTCTTCCTTAATTTTATTCGAAATTTTTCCATAAACTGTGTTGAGGACTAATCAAGAGTATTGTTTCGATTGAAATAAAAAGATATATTTACTATATTTGAGAACAACAATGAATTTTGAACGCATTAGGAGGTTTGCAGCTGATCAATAGGATTGAAAATTATCATCAGGATAAGTGAATGCATTTATTTAAGATATTTTAATGTTTCCATATTTTTCTAAAAGAAAATCCTTATTAAGCTTCAATATGCTTCAGTGAGTAAAACAGGACATTAAGTTCAGCTTACAATTCGAAATACAAAATATAATTAATTTTTTCAAAATATATCAACGTCACTAGCGTGAAATGAGTAAAGAGACAACATCACGAGCTATTAATGGATGAATAAAAAAAACTATATGCTGTATCTATGTACGTAGGCACATAGTGAAAACACTTGTGAGAGAGTAAAACTACCTTACTAATAATATTGACATTTGATTAACAGATTAAAATCACTTAGAAATATAATGAAATGAAGACATTTCATTTTCAAATCCTCCCTTGGTCTGTATTCCCTTAAATCAGATTTTAAATCAACTATGTAAAGCGTTCCATAAAAAAAAATTTACCCCAAAAATATAACAAACTAAATTATATAATACATATACTTACTGTGTCAAATCAAATTTATCCCTTCATTAATACTATAAGTACATCTTTAGGGTCATTTTACTCTAATCGGCATGATTTCAAACAATTTTTTGGATTGAAACAACTGGTCAATTTATTTCATGTTTTTACTGTATGCCAGAATATGAAGTATATATATATTTAATTTGGAGTTATCAGGATTTCAATTTAAGTATGTAAATGAAATAGTTATTAAAACGAGTGTCTTAAATCGTTATCTTGTTAAAAGGAATTTGTTAGAGATCATGATTCTTCTAAGAAACATGCGTTCAATTAATTTTTGAATCTATAATTTAATTTTCTTTTTTCATCGTAGTACACATAGTAGTCCAAGGGGTACAGATACCTTGAGCTAGGAGGCTACAATTACTATGCAGAAAATGCAAGATAAATTAATAAAATATCTAACAGGCTTAAAACTATAGCCTAGTCTTGAGTATATTTTCAGCCTTCTTTTATAGAATATCATTATCCTTTTTACAAGCTAAAATAGATTAACTATTTCATCTATTGAACTAATTGCATGAGTAAATGATCCAGTCGTAAAAATGCTCTTAGAAGCTATATTAAGAATTATTTGTTAGCATTTGAGGAGCTAAATAATAAAAAAAACACACAGATGAAAACGGTAAGTTTATGCACTATATAAAGATCTATTAGTTCCACAATTTGACATTACTTACGAGTTATCAGTTCTGGAAGCATGATAACCATGAAAGCTATCTTCGTGATTGTGGCTCTCTCAGCTTTGTTCCTTGAGAGCAATGGACAAAGTATGTACATAAAAGGGTTATATCATTGAAATTCAGGATATATGCAAATCCTGTTAAGTATAATTGAAAATAATATAACTAACTCTTTTCCATATTAACAGTCAAAACAACACCAGCACAGGGCGTGAAAACAACTGTGGTTCACCAACCGCACCTCCGACGACACCAACCGCACCTCCGACGACACCAACCGCACCTCCGACGACACCAACCGCACCTCCGACGACACCAACCGCACCTCCGACGACACCAACCTCACCTCCGACGACACCAACCGCACCTCCGACGACACCAACCGCACCTCCGACGACACCAACTGCACCAATAGGTAGATATATATTCAATTTGTAATATGATTTTATCGATATATTTTGACTTACAGGTTGTGCAACCGTGACTGGGGTTTCTTGTATATTCCCATTCATTTATGCTGAAAATATTTATGCTGGCTGCACATCA